>NW_017619354.1:4480000-4540000 GCF_001879475.1 Ipomoea nil
AATAATTAAATATTGTTCAATTCTATATTCTTCTAAGATTTCTATTACCATCATTAATTATTCTCAAATTTACCATAATTAAATAATTTGACCAATTATAAAGAAAGATTATTAAATAATGCACAGGACAATTGTTTAATTAAAAATTTTAAAAATTCATTAATAAAACATAAGGTTCTCATAGTTTTTTCTTAGAAACTCTTTACTAAAGTATTTTTTTTAGAAATTGGTGGGCCAAACCGCCTACGGCAGTTTGCGGTGGATACATCTCGAAAAAATACGCGATTTCAAAAAAACATTTGTCCAAAACGGACAACGAAGTCAAAAGTTATGCCGTGCCGAACTTTTGACACTTTACAACTTAAAATTAAAAAAAAAAAAAATGAAAGCCCGGTTCAGCCGGCGAGGTGGCATATGAGTAGGCCGATTCCGGCCTTCCTCGCAGCGGCCAGCGACACGATTTTTGCAACACTGACATATAAAATAGATACAGATTAGAATAGAATTAGTATTACACAATTTTATAATATTACAATAAAATTTTAACCCAGAACTATTGTAGAAATCAATATATTTTATTAGGAAGAGAGATTTTTTAGGAATTGGGCGGGAAGTTAAAATTTCAGAATTTTGTTTTTATATATAGTATAGATTGGGCGGGAAGTTAAAATTTCATGATTTTGTTTTTATATATAGTATAGATTGTATTACACTATTTTATAATATTAGAATAGAATTTTAACGCAGAATTATTGTACGAATGGGAAAGTAGAAATCAATATATTTTATTAGGAAGAGAGATTTTTTAGGAATTGGGCGGGAAGTTAAAATTTCAGGATTTTATTTTTATATATAGTACAGATTGTATTACACTATTTTATAATATTAGAATAGAATTTTAACGCAGAATTATTGTACGAATGAGAAAATAGAAATCAATATATTTTATTAGGAAGAGAGATTTTTTAGGAATTGCGCGGAAAGTTAAAATGTCAGGATTTTATTTTTATATATAGTACAGATTGTATTGCACTATTTTATAATATTAGAATAGAATTTTAACGCAGAATTATTGTACGAATGAGAAAATAGAAATCAATATATTTTATTAGGAAGAGAGATTTTTTAGGAATTGCGCGGAAAGTTAAAATTTCAGGATTTTATTTTTTATATATAGTCTAGATTGTATTACACTATTTTATAATATTAGAAAAGAATTTTAAAGCAGAATTATTGTACAAATGGAAAAGGAGAAATCAATATATTTTATTAGGAAAGAGAGATTTTTTAGGAATAGGGCGGGAAGTTAAAATTTTAGGATTTTGTTTTTATATATAGTATAGATTGTATTACACTATTTTATAATATTAGAATAGAATTTTAACGCAGAATTATTGTACGAATGGGAAAGTAGAAATCAATATATTTTATTAGAAAGAGAGATTTTTTAGGAATTGGGCGGGAAGTTAAAATTTCAGGATTTTGTTATTATATATAGTATATAGATAGATTGTATTACACTATTTTATAATATTAGAATAGAATTTTAACGCAGAATTATTGTACGAATGAGAAAATAGAAATCAATATATTTTATTAGGAAGAGAAATTTATTAGGAATTGCGCGGAAAGTTAAAATGTCAGGATTTTGTTTTTTATATATAGTCTAGATTGTATTACACTATTTTATAATATTAGAATAGAATTTTAAAGCAGAATTATTGTACAAATGAGAAAGTAGAAATCAATATATTTTATTAGGAAGAGAGATTTTTTAGGAATAGGGCGGGAAGTTAAAATTTCAGGATTTTGTTTTTATATATAGTATAGATTGTATTACACTATTTTATAATATTAGAATAGAATTTTAACGCAGAATTATTGTACGAATGGGAAAGTAGAAATCAATATATTTTATTAGGAAGAGAGATTTTTTAGGAATTGCGCGGAAATTTAAAATTTCAGGATTTTGAATTTTATATATAGTCTAGATTGTATTACACTATTTTATAATATTAAAATAGAATTTTAACGCAGAATTATTGTACGAATGGGAAAGTAGAAATCAATATATTTTATTAGGAAGAGAGATTTTTAAAGAATTGGGCGGGAAGTTAAAATTTCAGGATTTTGTTTTTATATATAGTATAGATTTTTACCCAGAATTATTGTACGAATGGGAAAGTAGAAATCAATATATTTTATTGGGAAGAGAAATATTTTAGGAATTGGGCGGAAAGTTAAAATTTCAGGATTTTGTTTTTATATATAGTATAGATTATTATTATTATTATTATTATTATTATTATTATTATTATTATTATTATTATTATTATTATTATTTCATAATATGTTTTTTGTTTTTTATTCTATTTTTTAATCATTTTACATTGCGAGTTTGCGTACACTATTATTATTGTTGTTGTTGTTGTTGTTGTAATTTATTTCATAATATGTTTTTTTTTTTTTCCGCACATCAACATTTTACCACTTTATTATTTAAAAAAAAAGTATTGATTTTAAAGATTGTGATTTTGGTAGGGCCCCATTGGATCGTTATGCTGTGCATCCGTATGCACCATGCATGGTGCATCCGGATGCAAAAACGACGTCGTTTTGATATCTAACTTAAAAAAAGAAAAAAAAGAAAAAAAAAAAAAAACAGAATTGCATAACTACACATCCATAATTTTATAACTATACATCCAGAATTACATAACTACACGTCCATAATTTCATAACTATAAATCCAGAATTGCATAACTACACATCCATAACTTCATAACTATACATCCAGAATTGCATAACTACACATCCATAAC
The DNA here is from genome assembly GCF_001879475.1 of Ipomoea nil. NCBI lineage: Eukaryota > Viridiplantae > Streptophyta > Magnoliopsida > Solanales > Convolvulaceae > Ipomoea > Ipomoea nil. The sequence continues at coordinate 4,482,823 of NW_017619354.1, forward strand.
TTCATAACTATAATTCCAGAATTTCATAACTACACATCCATAACTTCATAACTACACATCCATAACTTCATAACTACACATCCAGAATTGCATAACTATACATCCAGAATTGCATAACTATACATCCATACGGATGCACAACATAATTTGCCGGCCCCATTTATTTACCAGAACGGGGCCACAAAAATTTAAAAACCGGCCCTGAACATTAAACAAGTTTTTTTTTGAAAAAACCAATGTGGTTGCATTTATATATGAATCGAAATAGAGTCTGGCGGGACCCCGTCCCAGTACATAGCTATAGAATAACCAAAGGCAGCCGATGCTAAAGCATGTGCCATAATATTCTGCGATCTAGGAATAAAATTAACTGAGCAAAAACTGAACATAGCTACAAAATTCTTGCAATCATCGAGGGCATAACCAAGATAGGACCGAGCCCGGATACTAGCTGAATCTAGGTAGGATCGTAAAGTCTGGCAATCCGTGAATATTTGAACTGACTGTTCTCCACGCTCTCTGAGCCACGATAAGGCCTCTTTCCATGCTAGCGCCTTGGCCATAAGGAGTGAGAGGCAAACTTGTGGTGGTACGCAATACGCCGATATATAACTGCCAAGGTGATCGAGCAAGACCACCCCGGCTGTGGCTGTCATTGATCCGGAGTTGAAACCTGCGTCGATGTAGCACCGTTTTGGTTGTGGCGGCGGTGGCTCGGGAGGAAGGGGATGCGGCAGTACAGTAGAGACCAGATCTTGGGTCGCTGCAGCGTTGGTCCCGAGGGGAGGCAGATTGCTCACGTCGGCCGACTGTTGGGCAGAGCCGGTAGTGCCATGCACACTTTGCCATGCCTTTACTGTTACTATAGTCGAAGTGAGAACTTTTCTTGGCAACGGTAAACATGCATCCCATATCGCACCGTTCCGGGCTCTCCAAATGTTGTATAGAATTCCAGCTGCAAATAACATTCCATTAGAGTCTAGAACATTCAAGATTGCCCTAAACCATTCATGAAAAATATTTGTCATAATGTGGGGGTTTGGAAGGCCAGATTGGCTCCATATGGACTTTGCATAATCACATAGGACTAATGAGTGCATAACATCTTCATTGATTAATCCACACATGGCACACATCAGATCAACATCCACCCTCTTTATAAGCAAGTTGTTGGTAGTAAGAAAGATATTACTTATAGCTCTCCATAGAAACATCCTCCACTTTGGTGGGATTTTTAGTTTCCATAGTGTGTTCCATTTATCAAAACTGGCATTGCTCTCATAAATGCCCACAATGTGTCTGTATCCATTCTTGACCGAGTAGCATCCATTGGGGTTATCATACTAGTACCATGTATCTTCATATTCCGGAGAGATAGGAATTCTTAAAATTCTTGGCACATCGTGTGGGTCAAAAATATCTGATAAAATATGCGGGTCCCATGTTCCAGTAGTCTGATCTATTAACCCCGATACTTTTGCATCCGATAATTGTGGTGGCATCTCCGTTTGGACCATAGGGTCCATTTCATCTTGTAACCAGGGGTCCTTCCATATTAGAGTTGAGTTACCATTTCCAATACGCCGTCTCACCCCACCAACTATAAAATCCTTAGCCGCCATGATACTCCTCCAACAATAACTAGGATTATTCCCAAGACATGCTTCAGAAAAGGGACGTTTACAGAAGTACCTAACCTTATAAATACGGGACACCAATGAGTCAGGATTGGTAAGTAAACGCCATGCTTGTTTACCTAACATTGCCAAATTAAATGCTCTTAAATCCTTAAAGCCCAGACATCATATTTCTTGGGGATACATAACTTATCCCAAGCATTCCAGTGAATACCACGGTCAGTCCCAGATCCCCACCAGTATCGGTTCATTGTTCGTTCAATAGCTGAACAGACAGATAAGGGTAGCAAAAATACACTCATTGAAAAGGTAGGCATAGCTTGAGCTACACTTTTCAATAATATTTCCTTCCCAGCCTGCGTTAGGAGTTTCTTATTCCATGACCCTATTCTCTGTCTGATTTTATCCTCAATATAGGCAAAGACCGCTTTCTTATTTCTTCCCACAAAAGCTGGTAACCCCAGATACTTTCCAAAGTTCAGGGCCTGAACCACTCCCAAAGCCTGTGCTACCATATCCTTGTCATTCTCACCAGCATTCTTGCTGTAGCAAATACTAGATTTCTGATAGTTAACCATCTGCCCAGACAAGCTCTCATATATTGACAAACAGTTCTTTATTTCAGTGGCCTCATGAATATTTGCCTTGAAAAATAGTAGACTATCATCAGCAAAGAACAAATGAGAGATCGGGGTTGCACCTCGTGCTACCCTGCAACCATGAATCAAACCACTGGTCTGTGCCTGCTGTAATAATAGGGAAAGGCCTTCTGCGCAGATAATAAAAAGATATGGGGACAAAAGATCCCCTTGCCTAAGACCACGAGTGGGCACAATCGACTCAGTAGGGGAACCGTTTATCATAAACATGTAGGAAACTGTAGTCACACATAACATAATCAGTTCCACCCATCTGTCATCAAAACCCAGGGCTTTAAGCATTCCTTTTAAGAAAGGTCATTCCATACGATCATATGCCTTTGCCATATCCAATTTAAGAGCCCCCCACCCAACAACACCACAATGTTTCCTGTTCAAAAAATGTCCCACCTCAGCTGCTACCAAAATATTATCAGTAATAAGCCGATTGGGTATAAAAGCACTCAGTGTGTCAGAAATAATACTCTCCATCAGGGGCTTCATTCTTTGTGTAATCATTTTAGCCATTACTCTGTAGACAACATTACTTAGGACTATAGGTCTTAGATCAGTCACTAATTCTAGCACATTCTCCCTAGATTCATTCCATCCGGTCCTAGTATTTTATTAGGGAACATTGCAAACAGAGCAGTCTTAACGTCGTCAATCCCAAATGGTTGAACATTAGACAAGTTTAGTTTCTCTTCTTCCACGCAACCCAAGTACGGACATTAAATTAGCCAGGGAAGAATGTTGAACATTAGACAAGTTTAGTTTCTCTTCTTCCACGCAACCCAAGTACGGACATTAAATTAGCCAGGGAAGAATTATTAGCCATATATATATGTTGCTTGTCGTACTTTCAGTTTCTCTTTCAAGAAAGCAGCCCAATCTATAATGTACGTACATATAATATAATGTAATAAGTTTTTTAAAAAAATATAATATAAAACAAAAGCAAAAATTTAATTGGGGTAGGGGGACAAACTAAAATTTAATTTCTCACACACGCACTCTCTCTATATGCATTTGTATATGTATTTAGTTGTTGTGTTGAGCATATAATTTAATTAACTACCTCTGCAACTAGATCATTAAGCACTAAATTAAAGTTAGGAGTTCGAACATAGGGAAAGTAGGGTTTTAGCTTTGTCGATCTACCCCACCTTTCACCAATTCTTTGGAGCACAATTTGAAAAAAATGGAGAAATCTCTTTCGAACTGATTAGCATATGCCTTTATCACGTTTGATGGACATGTAGTTGCCGTGCAAATGTTGCCCATGTTCTCTTCTATTCCTTTAGGTACCTGTGTGCAAACAATAAAAAATGTTCAAGGCATGCAAGTTAAAAAAAAAAAAAAAAGAATTAAAAAAATTATTAGAAGATAAGACTATATTTCAGATCGAAGATTTAATGATTTAAGAAAAAAAGTATATTTTTCAATCGTGTATATTAGTATATATATAAGATAGAGAGTTAATTCCAGCAATAGTCCTCCGACTATATTGATTTTCCAAAATTAGTCCTCGACTTTTAATTTAGACACTTTACATCTATTGACTTTCAATTTCTTTTCAATTGAGGTCCTTTCGTTAGATTACGGTAAATTGGACTTTAAATGAAAGAATAAAGTAGTCATTTCATCTGCCTAATGTATAATTCTTCGTATTTCTCATTTGTATGTGCGACTCCGGACATCAGATTCACTTAATTGTTTAATCCCTAAATCCACTTGAAGAACAAAATTTCATTAGGGCTTGTATACGCGACTTCGGACATGTGATTCACTTAATTGTTTAATCCCTAAATCCACTTGAAGAACAAAATTTCATTAGGGATTAACCAGTTAAGTGAATCACATGTCCGAAGTCGCGTATACAAGGAAAAAATACGAAGAATTATACATTAGGCAGATGAAATAACTACTTTACCCTTTCATTTAAAGTCCATTTTACCGTAATCTGATGAAAGGACCTCAATTGGAAAGAAATTGAAAGTCAAAGGATGTAAAGTGTCCAAATTAAAAGTCAGGGACTAATTTTGGAAAATCAATATAGTCGGAGGACCATTGATGGAATTAACTCTAAGATAGACAATGGAGACTAAAAGAAAAATGGACAATGAAGGCTATCGGAGGGGAAAAGCTTGCCATAAAATGAACCGGGAACTCCATTGAAGAAGCATAGCCCATACCCCTCTCCTATCTCCCTCCTTAAATCCTCTTCATGTTTTGGCAACGATTGAAAAATAATGTTGAAGTCATAAGGAAATAAATCATACTGATTATAGCTAATAATCAGTTCAAAGAAAGGAAAATAGACAGTTCTAACTAAGAGTGCAATTTATAACTTTATCATTATCAATTCAATAGTCAGGCCAATTTAAGTGGGGTTACACTTGAAATGCACAGTAAAAAATTATTAAATTTTTTGTGTATACCCAATTACGGCGAATTATATCGTGCACCAAGGCGCATTGTGCGCCCTGGCCCAAAACGACTTCGTTTTGTACATTTTTCTCGTGTCTGTTGTTAACCCCTTAACAAAAAATTCATGTTTAGAATGCACAGAATTGTATAATAGAAAACACAGAATTTTTATAACTGAAAATCCTGATGTTTCGATTGTACAGAATTATATACTCCGTAATAGAAAACACAGAATTTTATACCTGAAAACACATAATTTTATAACTGAAAATTCATGTTTCGAATGTACAGAATTATATAATAGAAAACACATAATTTTATACCTGAATACAGAATTTTATACCTGAAAACAAATAATCTTTTTTAAAAGGATAAAAATTCGTTGTTTCGAATGTACAGAATTTTATACATGAAAACATAGAATTTTATAACAGAATATAAAACGACGTCGTTTTGGAAGACGCCGGGCGCACATTACTATGTGCGCCCTGGTGCACGGTATAACGATTGCCCAATTACCCATTATTAAACATCTTGGGCCGGGGTTGCCCCTTTTCTCCCATTAATTAATAGCTGTTGGTTGTACGTGGACATAATAAACTATACGTTTTGAATATATATATATATATATATATATATATATATATATATATATATATATATAATTAAGTTCCTATGCGGTTGTATGTCTCCCGTGTGGTTGTGCGGTTATCAATGTGCGTAAGTTTTGTACTTAAGGTGCTTGAGTCTTGTGTTTAAGGTGGGTGAATTTTGTACTTAGGGTGCGTGAATCTTGTGCTTAAGGTACGTGAGTTTTGTACTTAAGGTGAGTGGGTATGTATTTAATGTGAGTAGTGTTCAAACTTAAAGTGCATGAGTTTTGTGTTTAAAGTGTGTGAATCTTGTGCTTAAGATGTGTGAGTTTTGACTATTGGCATTTCTCCTTAGTGAGAAGGTGTCTGAAATGTCTCTCATGACTTAAGGTGCGTGGGTATGTATTTAATATGAGTAGTGTTCAAACTTAAGGTGCATGAGTTTTATGCTTAAGGTGCGTGAGTTTTGTGTGCTTAAGGTGCGTGAGATTTGTGTTCTTAATGTGAGTAGTTGTTGAAACTTATGGTGCATTAGTTTTGTGATTAAGGTGCATGAGTTTGTGCTTAAGGTGCGTGAGTTTTGTGCTTAATGTGCGTCAGATTAGTGCTTAATGTGCGTCAGATTAGTGTTCATCAGGTGTTTTGTTTGAGTGCTTAATGTGCATGTGTTATGTACTTAAAGTGCGTCAATTTAATGCTTATATGTTCAAATGCGGTTAGTGCGTCCAGGTGTGGTTGTGTGGTGAGAGGATAGCCATTGATATTGTCAAAATCAACGTCCAAGATTGACAAAATTCAAAAAAAAAAAAAAAAAAAAAAAAAAAAAAAAAAAACGCGGTGACAATTTGATAATTTTTGCATCTAGGTCAAATTTAAGGTGCGTGATTTTCCTTCTTAAGGTGCGTGGTTTGTGTGCTGTGAGTAGTTATGTTGAAACTTAAGGTGCGTCAACCTGAAGCTTAAGTTGCGTGGTTTTTCCTTCTTAAGGTGCGTTGTTTTCCTTATTAAGGTGCATGATTTATATGCTTAAGGTGTGTAAGTTGTTGAAATTTAAAGTGCGCAATTTTAAAACTTTAGGTGCGTGGTTTGTGGACTTAAGGTATGTCGGGCTAAAGCTTTAAGTGCGAATGATTTGTGTTCTTAATGTGCTTTGTATGTGTGTTTAAGGTACGTGCGATTTGTGTATTTAAGGTGCGTCATTTTAGTGCTTAAGGTGCGTGTGATTTATGTACTTAAGGTGCGTCATTTTAATATTTAAGGTACGTCAACCACACAACCGCATGAGAACCCGGACCTAAACCCTTCCCTATATATATATATATATATATATATATATATATATATATATATATATATATATATATATATATATATATATATATATATATATATATATATATATATATATATATATATATATATATATATATAGAGAGAGAGAGAGAGAGAGAGAGAGAGAGTTGCACTCGGGTGCGAACGGCTCGCCCAGGCGCGAAATAGGAATGGATTCTGTCCGTCCACGTGTCCAGATCTAATGGATGAGAAACACTGATTTTTTAAATAAACGCGGTGGTATTTTCGTAAATAATTGAACATCGAAGTGCAAATAAAATATATTACAAGTGCATGTAAAATGTATTATAGGTGCAAGTAAAAATTTACACTAAGCATCAATACTTAGTTGCACCTATAGTTCTAAGTAGTTGCACACATAGTTATAAGTAGTTGCACCCAGGTGTGTGAATGTTTGCGAGTGATTTTTAGTGGTATTACTACCTGCTGAACTCAGATCAATGAATATTAACAAGGCAAATTTACATGCACTTATAGGTGAAAGTATGTGCACCTATAGTTATAAGTAGTTGCACCAATAGTTATAAATAGTTGCACATAGAGTTATAAGCACACCCAAGTGCATGAATGTTTGCGGAAAGTGAATGCTAACAAGGCAAAATTACATGCACTTATAAGTGATTTTACTTGCACTTCGATGTTCAATTATTTACAAAAATGTCACCGCGTTTTTTTTAAGTTATTAGATCTGGACACGTGTCGAGCGCTGATTCGTTCGCATTTCCCTCTTGAACACTTATATATATATATATATATATATATATATATATATATATATATATATATATAGGCTTAGGTTAAGTATCGTGAAGGCGCGCCGCAGGTGAAACATGCGGTTGATATATACTCCGTACTTTTTATTCTTGGTAAATATTAATAGAAATGTAATAGTTATAAAAATGTATTATATTTTTGGTAAAAAGTTTTACTTTGAGACCGTCTCAAGCAAAGCTAATTGTACAAATAATGTTAATATTAATTATATATATTTTTTAGTTATGATTTATGAGAGAAATTTACAGTAATGATCTGAATGCATGCTAAATTAAACATGATCTTGCATTGCAGCCTAAGGCTATCTTCATCCAAACAAATGAACCCCTTTCAAGATAATGTAAAAGATAATGTGATTTTTTTAGATCTGACTTTTATAGTTTTATTTCTTTTTTTTTTAATTTTATTATTATATTTATAAAATAAAATGAGAGTGGAACACTTTTGGAAGTGAGAGATGAGAAAATAGTGAAGAATTTACAAATTTGATGATGTGGAAGTGAGATCAACATTTGTAAGTGAGAGTATTCCATAGATAAAAATAGCTTTAGTGGGTAAATGAGCACAAGGGAGTAAATGAGCCTAAGTTGCTCATAAATCAACTCAAACCAATAAATTAAATCAATAAGTTGTTCGGTTAAGAGTCAAACTTATAACCTTGTAATTTTTATTTTGGAATTGAAGTATATAATCCTACGACGACAAGGGATGTGAATGAGTATGAAGTAAAATAGGGATATATTAATAAAGTCAAGAAAATATATAATTGAGTTCACAACCAGCCCACTACTCGAAATTATGAAATTTCCGACCACTTGAAAAGTGATTTTAAATTAAGTCGAAAGCCTTATTCCGACCACTTTTAGTATCTGGAAAAACCTTTGTTGCTATTTCCGATCACTTTTTGATATCAACTTGATTTAAGATCACTTTCAGGTGGTCGGAAATTTCATAATTTCCAGTAGTGAGCAGCGCAGCGGCTATAAAAAGGAGAAAAAGGAAGCATATTTGAGCAAGCTATTCAGTTATCAATTCCTACTACATATATATATACCTTGAAAAGTTTGAGTGATAGAGAGGAGAGATGAAGGTAGCTGAAGTGCTTCACATGAATGGAGGAATTGGAGACACCAGTTATTCCAACAACTCCCTTCTTCAGGTTAATTATATTATTGCAGTCAATAACATTAATCCATATATTCATCCAAGTCATAAATCTTGTAGTTTTATTGTCAAAAAAGACATGGTGGTTTTATATATGTTTAGTGTTTTTGGTTTTGGGTAATTAATTAATGCAGAGAAAGGTGATACTTGTGACCAAGCCAATAACAGACAGAGCCATAACAAGCCTATATACCAGCCTCAACAATCCTAAGACCATCTCCATTGCAGACTTGGGCTGTTCCTCCGGCCCCAACACCTTTCTCGCCGTCTCCAACCTCGTCAAAGCCGTCGATAGTGCGCGGAAGAAGCTCCAGCGGCGACAGTCTCCGGAGTTTCAGATTTACTTAAACGACCTTCCCACCAACGACTTCAACACCATTTTCAAGTCGTTATTGCCAAAACATGAAGAGGGTTTTAGGAGGGAGATAGGAGAGGGGTGTGGGCTGTGCTTCTTTAATGGAGTTCCCGGTTCATTTTATGGCAGGCTTTTCCCCTCCAATACCCTCCATTTTGTTCATTCTTCTTCTAGTCTCCATTGGCTATCTCAAGTACGAGTATATATATACACACTTAATTATGAATTACAATAATCATGAATGAATTCTACCTTTAATTTGATTCGCGCACAGGTTCCTAAAGGAATAGAAGAGAACAAGGGCAACATTTGCATGGCAACTGCTAGTCCACCATCTGTGATAATGTTATACTATGATCAATTTGAACAAGATTTTTCTACTTTTCTCAAGTGTCGCTCTATAGAATTAGTGAAAAATGGGAGAATGGTTTTGACCATGTTAGGTAGACAAAGTGAAGGCCCTTTCTGCCATATTTGGGAACTCCTAGCTTTAGCCCTCAATGATATGGTTGCAGAGGTACTTAATTATATGCATAACACAACTTTAAAAAACTTATTACATTATTTTAGATTGGCCTTCTCAGAAGAGAAACTATATTATACGGAGTATTATAGTATTATATTTTATATATATATATATATATATATATATATATATATATATATATATATATATATATATGGGGCTAAAAGTTGGTTTAATTTGATATGATGCAGGGTTTTGTGGAAGAAGATAAACTAAATTCTTTTAATGTTCCTCTATACATACCATCTTTAGCTGAAACAAAATTCCTAGTTGAGAAGGATGGTTCCTTCACTATTGACTACTTGGAGGCTTCCCAAATTCATTGGACTGAATATAATAATGATGGGTACAACGTTATTGGTAGGTGCATGAGAGCTGTTGCTGAGCCTATGCTTGTTAGCCATTTTGGTGAAGGAATAATTGATGAGGTGTTCCGCAGATACGAAAAGATGATTGCTCATTCCATGTCGACTAGCCCGGACTACTCTCAACTCATTATTGTTACTGTTTCGGTTATTAAAATGTAATTTAATTCTAAATGTATCACAAATTTGAACTTAATTTGTGTATTTAGTTAAGATTTTCAAGTAATGTTATCTTAAAATTCACTATAAGAAAATAATTTAAGCATATAAATGAGTTTTTTTTTTTTTTTTGGTTTTTATAATACGAAGCCAAGCTAAGAGTGCCACAAGGCATTGCATGTAGTGTTGAGGGAATATGTGATGTGTAGTGCTTCTGATCTGTGTTATTTATTTGGGATGAAATGAGGAAATCCTCAATCGACCATTGGTACGGTGATTCTTTGGGCAATTTATATCGTGCACCAGGGCTCACTTTGCATTGTGCGTCCTAGTGCAAAACGACGTCGTTTTATACATTTTTTTTTATAGAAAATTCCGTTTTCTTGTGTCTGTTGTTATCTTCTTTAAAAAAAAAAAAAAAAAAAAAAAAAAAACTCATGTTTTGAAAATATACATAATTGCATAACAGAATGTACATAATTGTATATCAGAATACACATACTCTTTTTTGAAAAGATAATACACATAATCTAACATAATACGTAATACACATAAAATTTTAATGTAATACACATAAACTCTTAACATAATACACATAAACTTTTAACCCTTGAAAAAAATATCATGTTTCAGATTTACATAATTGTATAAAAGAATGTACATAATTGTATAACATAATACACATAATTATATACCATAAAACACATACACTCTATTACGTCAACTCCCTACATAACTTAACAAAACGACGTCATTTTGAGAGACGTAGGATGCACATTGTTATGTGCGCCGTGGTGCTGATGCAGGGTATAACGATTGGATTATTTGGATTTGGGCCGCCTGGATTGACCGTTAGTTGAAACAGTTGTTCTTCGCATGTTTTCTCAACTTAAGATTATGTGTGTTTTGGGCAATAGTTATGCCATTGACCCGAGTTCATCCTGTAAGGAGACCCAAGTTCAAAACAACGTAATTTGCACATGTGAAAGTAATGGTGTTGTTAGTGGCACCGTTTTCACTTTTCACATCCAATGTTTTTTTTTTTTTTTGTTAATTATTGAAAACAATTCAGCGAGTGAATATTCAGTTATGTAATTGTGAATATAAAGTTATGAAATTGTGAATATAGAGTTATATAATTGTGAATATAGAGTTCAAAAATTGTGAATATAGAGTTCTGCAATTGTGAATATTGAGTTCTGTAATTTTGTATATTGAGATTTACAATTGTGAATATTCAGTTCTAAAATTGTGATTATAGAATTCAAAAATTGTGAATATAACCCGGGTCCACCTTGTCCGAGTCCACAACATAATTTGCCGTGTTTCATAGTTATACCATGAACCCGAGTTCACATTTCAAGGTGGATTCGTGTCTAAAATACACAATTTACGTACCGAATGTTCACAATTTAAATTGTGAACATTTAGTATGTAAACTGTGTACATAAATTATGAACATGTAATATGTAAATTGTAAACAATCAATATATAAATTGTGAACATTCAGTATATAAATCATCCTTGAGTTACTTATAAGTGATAACTGGTTGACTCCTATGAGAACTGATGTGAATGACTGAATGAGTATGAAGTAAAATAGGGATATATTGATAAAGTCAAGAAAATAGTTGAGTTTACAACCAGCAGCCAGCGGCTATAAAAAGGAGAAAAGGAAGCTAGCATATTTGAGCAAGCTAGCTATCCTATCTAGGCATTCACTCATCAATTCCTACATATACCTTGAAAAGTTGGTAGTATAGAGAGAGAGATGAAGGTAGATGAAGTGCTTCGCATGAATGGAGGAAATGGAGACACCAGTTATGCCAACAACTCTCTTCTTCAGGTTAATTATTGCATTCCTTAAAGTTAATCCCTTCATGCAACTCATAAATCCTGTACTGTCGTTATATATTGTCAAAAAGAAATGGTTTTTTTTTTTAAATGTTTTTGGTTTTGGGTAATTAATGCATGCAGAGAAAGGTGATACTTATGACGAAGCCAATAACAGACAGAGCCATAACAAGCCTCTATACCAGCCTCAACAATCCTAAGACCATCTCCATTGCAGACTTGGGCTGTTCCTCCGGCCCCAACACCTTTCTCGCCGTCTCCGTGTGAGATTTAAATATACAAAGCATAATCTACGAGAAACTTAACTCGTAACAGCGGAAGCGGAAGCATTGTAGATCTCCAGCCATAGTTGATATCCTGTTGTATTGTAGATCTGCAGAATAGGGTTAGCCGTTTCATCTCATACTTGACTCAGAACCCTAGATGGTGTATTGGTATTTTCTGAGCCGTATGAGTACCATATATTATTCATGTATCTTGTATCCCATCAATACAAGCTTTATATAGGCACATTGGTGGATATAAGACTTAAACCTAAAGGTCCAACCCAACCAATTACTTAATGGGCCTAGTCCACTTGCACCACATAAGTAAGACCCATAATATATAATATATATTATACGGGAAAGTCTTACAGTCTCCCACTTGGTGCAAGTAATAGCACAATTCGCATTAAAGAACAAAACACACGAATCATAGTAATATGTCCTCTACTGAATAAGTGAGTAATATCTCCTATGATCACATGCATATTTGATTCCCCAACTTGAATCCTTTATGAACAAACCCAATGTTTATTCTTGGTACCTGAAGGGATGTTTCTCAAAATAAAATGTATATGCGCAACTTAAGAGAGAAAATCATCCAAATTGTACAAAAGAGGACATTGTATGATCTCTAATATCCTTAAAAGCATGCCTTAAGTAGAGATCTCTTAATTAGCATAATGCTAACTATATATTCCATAACTTCTTTATAAGTTAACATAAGTAGTACCTCTAACGGCTAAGAGCTTGGAGTTGACACATCTGTCACTCCCACTCATCAAAATAGCCAAAAGATAGTCAAGTCACAGAAGCATTCCAATAACTTAGACAATAAACCAAAACTCTAAGTACATAAATTTGGAATCTTAAACATACACCATAACTTCCCAAATAATCTTTAAGGTCCACCTCAAAATGAACTGAACATTATGAGTCTTACTTTTATGTTTCTCAAAATTGTCTTGAGCCTTACAAACCAAAATGGCCCAGGATCAATTTTGAAGAAACTAAAGACTATTAAATGCGTGCTGAAGAATTTATTACTTAACAGTGCACCACAAGTTATATGTTTTGTTCTAATAAACTCCTCAATATTGTTACAACATTTTTCATAAATATGTTGCTAAACCAATATGAATTTATATGAACAAATACAATATTAATACTTGTGGAATCTTTTGGACTTATTGTTTTACATACAATCCAATACGGGATGCATGAAGTCAATTAAATCCAAAATCTTTAATGGAGTATCTTAATGATCTTTTTCTAAATGATCACTCCCACTGATTATGGAGTATCTTAATGATCTTTTTCTAAATGATCACTCCCACTGATTAAGATATTCTTTAGCAAAATTAATGATATACGTACTCGTAATTGATTTGACCAACTAACAAATGAAGACATAATTCCCCACCATTAGTTGAACATACTAAATAATCAATTTTTGGTTCCAATTAAAGTCCAACTAAATAATGAAGATATTAATTCCCCACCATTAGTTGGACATACTAAAATAATAAAACACACCTTCCAAAACCAAGTTAGAATTTGGCTCAAAAGGTATATTTTAATCTTGGAATCCAAAAGAGGTATATCACATCACATAACTTACTATAGTTGATCCAAATAACCAAGTAAGTTCGTGAAGCAATTAATAAAGGCGGCTAAATTTTGGGAAGTGACTGAATACATGTTTTGCCAATGCAAACCGTGAAACTTAGAATTATAATTGAACTAAATTTATAAATTCTAAGAAATTGTGATAAAATTATTACCTAATGGGTTAAAGGATTTATTGACATAAAACTTGCCTGTGGGCTAAAGTTTTAATTCTATTAAGTCCAACTAAACCCTTATGATAATATGTTATCTCAATTACTAAATAGACAGAAGAATCTAGTGACATAAAACTTGCCTGTGGGCTAAAGTTTTACTCAATTAGATCCAACTGAAATTTTATGATGAAACAATTATCAAATAAGTTGAAGAATCAAGTGACATAAAACTTGCCTGTAGGCTAAAGTTTTACTCAATAAGATTCACAACAACTATTATGATAAAAAAAACTTAAGAAATCATGTTCATTTCCTTAATCCCTGTGGGTAAATTAAGAAATATGATTTAAAAATTTACATCATAAAATTAAACTTTATGATAGAGATGAGAATTATTTACAAATAACCATAAAGTAAATAAAATTAATTTATTTCTATCATCACTGATAAAACTACTAAACCACATTCCGATACATAATTGCCTGTGGGCTAAATTATGACCGTAGTCCAGTATTTCATCCTGATTAACTATACAAATATACCGAAATTGCCTGTGGGCTAAATTCCATCATATTACATACAATTAATCACAAATGATATGTCCAAAACTGTATGTGATCAAGATAAACTGCTTAATATATAATTTTAACTAATTAAGGATGCTGTGGCTACTCCCCAACTCATTAAAATTATAAGATCACTAGACAATTATCATTGCCATCTTTATGTATTTTAAACCTTAGACAATTTTAGTAAATTAAAGATGCTGAGGCTACTCTTTAATTAATCTAAAATTGTAATCACTTGGCAAAAGGGGAATTTAAAGCCTAACAAACAAATTAAACCAACACATGATAGACAATTATTAGGTATATACTCCCAGGAAAGTTGGTCGAGACGAAGCTCGGTTAAATACCAACTCCTTAGACAGAGTAGCGTCACAAGGGGACTAGTAGCAACAAGGTTTTTAAGCCAGGGCCATAGAACTAGTATTCCTCCCCAAGAAACTTCCCTAAGTCATGCGTTCTCATGTTTGAAGTAAAATCGTTTGGAAGATCTAAAGATTGTAGATTCACATATGAATAAGGCTTTAAATTGATGAATTAAGTTAACAGACTAAACGTGCTTAAATTCAGGCACTACCGCAACTAAAGTTTATGCATTAGTCCAACTTAATTAGGAATAATATAATTCCATCCTAAATTTATGCATTTCTAAAGGCATAATAAGACAAAATTGCATAATTTAAAACAAAATAATATGCTTAGGACAAACATGCATAAAATTAAACATTAAACTCATATATTTCAAACAAATTGCATAGTTTAAAGCAATTTACAATATGAGATTTCAATAATTTTGAAATTTTAAACTGTAAACCCATGACAAAATGTTTTAATGCATAAAGATCAAATTTATGAGAAATAACTGAATTTACAAATTCTAACAATATCAAACCAAAATGATATGCTGTCATTTGTAATTCAAAATCTCACAAAACCTAATTGCATAATTAAACTTAATATTATGCACTTAATTAATATGATCAAATGCATAAAACAATCTAAATAGTATGAAATCACACCAAATATTAATTTATTCATACTTAATCAAATATGGGCAAAAACATTAATCATAATTCAAAGACTGAATGAATTATGGAATAAATATACAGTAATGACAATAGTCAGTTGCCTTAGAAAAAAAAAATTTCTTATCTGAAGCATTGCCACATAAACATAATTGGAAACAAATCAGGATTCATAAATAAACCATAATAATATTGTTATCATTAAAATATTAATGGTAATAAATAAATAACCTTATAATCACCATTAATATTTGGTAATAACAACCAAAGTATGGTAATATACCTTCTTTAATGTTTCCATTTTTCTTAAAAAAATAAAATGTGGCAATTTCAAAATTATAGCAGTCAAACTATAACTATAGCACTAATTACCAAAAATGAATAATGATAAAACTTAATGACTAACCTTAATGATGCAAATTGCATCTCCCATAGTGCTATAATTCTTCCATCTTCATCGTCAGTAACCTCAATGCAACGTCACGTAACAATAAACACTAAATAGGTAATCTTTCCAAACATAATAGATTACCAAGAAATAATAATTACTATGAAAGGTAATAAACGAGATTAGCCCCTAAACTTAATAATAGTAATTAATAATGCCAAATATAACTTAATAAATGGCAAAACCGCAAAACCATAATTAAGGGGATACTGAATGTCAATCTCATATTACCACATAATAATTAACCAAGACTATAATGTCTTTCAGGGAGACTGAAATTATGGTAATAATCAAATTACCATTGTAAAGGCAATATACCAACTATATTGCTTACTATATCATTAAAGGAATTAATATTATTATTAAGGCCCTGAAAACTATTTGATAGATTAAAATATATATAATCAACTTAAACAATAGTTATAATTCTTAATGGCCAAAATAACAATTATAATCCTTAAATTCTTAATGGCTCATAAATAGACCCAATATAATAATTATAGCACTTAATCACTCAAATTAGACTCATAAACTCAATGGTCCAAGTGAGTTGTGACATGGATATAAAATGGTCTAGTACTGAAATATATCCAAACTTAATAATTAATATTATTACCAACCAAGAATACCATTAACATAATATGGTAGTTAGTAATAATTAAGACTTAGTGAACATGTTATGCATAATAATCAATATTATTACCATAATAAACATGTTATAAGTCAAAATAAAATAGCTATAATTATTATTAAAATATCAATCAAAAATGGTGGGATCCAAACTTAATGGCCCAAGATAGGTCCCAAAAAACTTGTTCAAAATAGGTTTTAAAGCCCTAAGTCAGAAATAGGACTAAAATATGCTCAAAATTAAATGAGAAACCAAACAAGCTGTCTTAACAGGCCATAATGTCAAATATTGACCTAAGGATCCTAAAAATTGAATGACATTTAATATAGAGACTATGAGTTGATAATATTTTAATCCAACTTTAATGCATGCTTTTATGAATGTACAATTATAATAAAATAATTTATGAATATACATAGCATGCTTGGATTTTTACATATTAATATATATTAACTCATGAATATCCTAAACAAATTGCAATACTTCAGGCAATTTAATATACACTTTAATATTAAATTAAGATTCACATAAAAACTTTAAATCTTAATATTTTCCCATAATTGAATGATAATTTAATTATGAATTCAATGCCAAAATTAAGAAAACTAAAGGGCATCATCCAAAAAACAAGCAATTACCATATTTTTACCATTTGCCAAAATAATATAATATACCATATTAAATTAGGTAATATAAATATGGTAATAATTAAACCACATAATTACCATTTACCAAAATTAATATGTAATATTAATTAAATAAGGCAACTAAATATGATAAAAAACTAAAAATAAAGGTATATTGCAATTTTGAAAAAGGAAATGTACCAGTAGTACTCATCCGTTTTCTTCCTGGAATGCTGCATGCCTTCGTCGGACCATCACCATCCACGGAAGACATCGCCTGAAGGAGGACACCGTTGCCGACCTTAATAGCAGCGCGCAGATGGAGCAGCCGCAGCCCGGAGCCAACGTCACCTGAAGCAGGACGTCGCCGGAAAACTAGCGAAGAAGCAGGGAAGCCACCGGACGAACAAACTGACCGGTGATTTCTCCATCGATGCCGTACGTGGCTTAGGCGAAGAAGTTGCCACCCCACAGCGTCCCACGGCGTTGCTGCTACGACTCCACTGGAGTCTGAAGCCGCCGTCGTCTGCAAATCGCAAAGCCGTAGCTTGCTGCCGGTCACCGTCTACTGCATCCATTGCCCATTCTCCGGAAAACCAGTGACTTTATTCCTCCTCATGTAGCCGCGAAATCAATGGCTAAAGTTTCTTTATGATTGAGAGTCGGTCTCCCACCAACAGCGCCCCATGGTGCAGCACTCGTAATTCCGGTCAGGCAACAACCATAAAATCATCAATAAATGGGATCAGCATGAAATTTTTGTGAAGGGAAGAATGAAATTTCATACAACGTATATCTCATTGAGCCAAACAAATGTTTTCAAAAAAAATATATTTTATTAATGCTAAAAATAATAATTTTCAGCAGTCCAAATATTCATATACAAAAACTTAATGTATATGAAAATAAATTGATATTATTTTAGGCACAACAATCAACCAGACAGAGATTAATAAAGGCTCTTGATACCAAATGTGAGATTTAAATATACAAAGCATAATCTACGAGAAACTTAACTCGTAGCAGCGGAAGCGGAAGCATTGTAGATCTCCAGCCATAGTTGATATCCTGTTGTATTGTAGATCTGCAGAATAGGGTTAGTCGTTTTGTCTCATACTTGACTCAGAACCCTAGATGGTGTATTGGTATTTTCTGAGCAGTATGAGTACCATATATTATTCATGTATCTTGTATCCCATCAATACAAGCTTTATATAGGCACATTGGTGGATATAAGACTTAAACCTAAAGGTCCAACCCAACCAATTACTTAATGGGCCTAGTCCACTTGCACCACATAAGTAAGACCCATAATATATAATATATATTATACGGGAAAGTCTTACACTCGGACCTCCTCAAAGCCGTCCATAGTGCTCGGGAGAAGCTCCGGCAAAACTCCTCGCCGGAGTTTCACATTTATTTGAATGATCTTCCCAGCAATGACTTCAACACCATTTTCCAGTCGTTGCACAAACATCAAGAGGATTTAAGGAGGGAGTTGGGAGACGGGTCTGGGCCGTGCTTCTTCAATGGAGTTCCTGGTTAATTTTATGGAAGGCTTTTCCCCACCGAGAGCCTCCATTTTGTTCAATCTCAGGTATATATATATATATATAACAAAATATTCATCAATCTAGGAAAATGAAAAAAGTTATTTAATTCAGTACAATAGTTATATTGTTGAACTATTTGTTGTGTTTAGGTACCTAAAGGAATAGAAGATAACAAGGGCAACATATACATGTCAGCTTCAAGCCCACCTAGTGTGATACAGGCCTACTACCACCAATTTCAATAGTTATGCTGTGCAACCGAATGTACCTTGCTCATGGTGCATACGGTTCAAAACGACGCCGTTTTGATTAAAAACGCGCGTCCTACTTTTAAAAAAAAAAAAATCAGGTTCGACTCTCAGCAATAGCATTATTGTGGATATATAGTTATGAAATTGTGGATATATAGTTATGAAATTGTGGTTATATAGTTATGAATTTATGGATATTTAGTTCATTCATTGTGGATATTTAGTTCAATCATATATTGTGGATATTTAGTTCATTCATTGTGGATTTTTACTTCATTCATTCATTCATTGTGGATTTTTACTTCATTCATTCATTCATTGTAGATTTTTACTTCATTCATTCACTATGGATATATAGTTATGAAATTGTGGATATATAGTTATGAAATTGTGGTTATATAGTTATGAATTTCTGGATATATAAAAATGCTATTGCCGGGAATCGAACCTGATTTCTTCTTTAAGTGGGACGCGCGTTTTTTTTAACCAAAACGGCGCCGTTTTGCAACCGTATGCACCTTGTAAGGTGCATTCGGTTGCACAGCATAATTTGCGCACCAATTTGAAGGAGATTTTTCGACTTTCCTCAAATGTCGTTCAGATGAATTGGTGAAAGGTGGAAGGATGGTTCTGACCACTTTGGGTAGGAAAAGTGAAGACCCTAGTAGCAAAGATGGGTGCCATATTTGGGAACTCCTAGCTATATATGGCCCTTAATGATCTAATTGCAAAGGTAGTTAATTTTCAACCCGATCTTGATCCATTATAAAACTTATAGAAAATTTTAACATATCAGTTGCACCAGGTATAATGTTAATTTGGACGTGTTTAATTGTACCTAATATATATATATATATATATATATATATATATATATATATATATGCATCATTCGTGTACATTTTTCTCTTCGAAATTATATTGAGAGGTCGTATAGAGTATTGAAGAAGAGATGGAAAATACTTGCTAATTAAAAAGTCACAGTTTTGGAGACCAAATTGGTGTTATATGACCACATTTGCACTACATAATTATTTCGGAAGAATTCGCGAGATGACATGATGTTTAATGTGCTTGAGCAGCATCCAGATTTTCGATGAACTTCAAGATTCAAATAGTAATGTCTCCATCAACGAAAATTTAAGTGAGACCTCTATTAGGAATTATAAGGGAAAATATAATACTTTTGATGAAAAAAGTAATACTTTTACATCAAAATATAAAAGTATTATATTTGTTCTCAAAATATTTGGTTTTCCCTTATAAGTAACAAACATTTTATTCTTAATTTAGTATTATATTTACTAGTATAAGAATTACATTTGCACATTGGCCTGATCTAATCGACATGTCTCACACAAATAAAGATCCGTGAGATGGTCTCATACAAGTATGACCTTAAAATTTATTATTTATGCAATTGTGTTTTAATTCATGGTCCATAGTAACATTTGTGAAAGAAACTTTGCTTTCTTAATTCATTTAAGTTGGAAAACGTTTTATTTTTATTAAATACTCCGTAATTGTTTAAATGTGTATTGAGACTTGAGACTGTTGAGAGGCCACTAAATAAAGTCGAGGGAAAGGGCTCGATATAAGAAAGAAGTTAATTAACAATGGAGGTCAAAAAAAAAAAAAAAAAAAAAACAAACAAACAAACAAACAAAACAAAACAATGGAGGTCATATCGGGTTGTCAGACACGGAATCGGTACCCGACCCGTGATCGGTTTCCAAACACTTTATTTAGTATTTATATAATTGACATAGTTAATAGTTCTATGTGAACTATGATTGTCAAATAAAACTGTAAAATAATTAAAATGATACTTTAATACTGTTAAAATGAAACTAGTGTGTGTGAATAATAAACTAAAAAATAGAGTTTATTCAACAACATATATTGTCAAATGAAATTGTAGTATAATTAAAATAATATTTTAATATTGTTAAAATGAAACTAAAATCCAAAGTCATATAATAACATATATTGTCAAATGACATGGAGTGTAATTAAAATAATACTTTAGCATTATTATAGTTAAACTAGTGTGTCTGGAAAATGAAACTACAATGTATATTGTCAAATGAAACTGTACTAGAATTAAAATGATACTTTTGTATTACTATAATGAAACTAGTGTAGGTAGGAAATGAATGAAACTAGTGTATGTAGGAAATGAAACTAAAAAACAAAGCAATATTATAAAATGTAAATAAAGTGTAATTAAAATAATACTTACTTTATGGACTACACTATTACATTGACCATGGTCCACTGAAAAATTTGCCTACCATAGGCGGGTAGGCCATTAGTCCAATAATCATATTATTTGTATAAAATCATGATATTTGAAGTATTGATTGATATTTTCCTAACGCGTTTATGCGTATTAAATTTGTTTGATTGAAGATAAGAGCATTTACTAGCCCATTCACCAATCACCATTATGTCCGAGAAATTGAACTTCTACTTTAATTTATTACGGAACAAATATCAAGTGAGACCTTTTATCTATTAGATAATGTTCTAAAAATTAAATATTTGAACTTATAACAATTACCCGTATAGTCTTAGCTCATTGGTTCAATAGACAATATTTAAAATTAATGATCAATGTTCGAAAACAAATTTTAAGTGAAATTTCGTAACTACTATATCAACACTTTATAAGCACTTTATATAAAATTTATTCTCAATATAGCTAATTAGCTATATTTGAGATCGAATCTAACTTATAAAAGTAAATGCATGTTATATCTCTAAATTATTTCCATGTTCTTTAAATTTAGGGATACTAACATGTATTTACGCTTATAAGTTTTTTAGATTATATATTATATATAAGTGACATAATAATGATAATATTATTTGATAAATGCTTCCCACCCATACAAAAATAACACAAATTTTGCCACTTTATGATGTGGTTCTTTACCAGTTTCCTTATTTGTGGCTCTATGTTTTTTTTTTCTTTTTTCTTTTGATATTTATCAGATTTCTTAATGGTTAATTTTACTAAATACTTCTAATTTTAATAAGTTAATTTATTAACTTTTAGTTTTGAACTATCTTATCAGTTAAGTTTGTCAAATAGTGCCAAAATAATATTATTTCAAAATAAGTTATTATTTTAAACTACCCTTTGTTGACAAAATGGAGTTTTAAGTCTCTTTTTTTTTTTTTTAATTTAAAAATAAGATATACACTCCTAAATAAGTTTTACCAAACACCAAACATAGCGCCAATAAGTTCACAATATGTCGTATTATATATTGAGTAATGGGTCACACTTGTGTGAGACCGTCTCACGGATTATTATTTGTGATGAGTCGGGTTGTAATACTTATACTAGCAAATGTAATACTAAATTATGAATAAAATATAATATTTTTTACTTGTAAGGAAAAACATAATACTTTTGAGGACAAATATAATACTTTTAATTTTAATTTGATGTAGAAGTATTACATTTTTCCATATAAGTAATAAATATTTTATTCCTGATTTAGTATTACATTTGCTAGTATAAGTATTATATTTCATATTGACCCGATCTGTCTCACTGACAAAGATCTGTGAGACGGTCTCACACAAGTTTATGCCTAAATTTTATGCATTGACGAAATAGTGAACCTTATGTATACAAATAATGAACCTTGATTTATTGAATATATTATAAGGAGTGAGGTGAGCCAAAATAAGTTTAGCTATGCTCTACACATAATGAACCTCATCATATACAATTGGAACGAGCCTATAATATACATGTATAAATAATCAACATTCAATCAATTTGTACATGCTAAAATAATAAACTATATGCATACAAATAGTGAACCTTATGCATGTAAATCATGAATTCTCAAAAATATTTTCATACTATTTTGTAAACATTAAAATATATACCATATGCATGCATGGTCACACAACAGGTTCATGAACGTTTAATAACGAAACACATGCTCATGTTCATGATCACAATTCATTCGTGAACAACAAATAATATATATTCACAAACAATAACCAAACAAACATCACAACTATATATATATATATATATATATATATATATATATATATATATATATATATATATATATATATTACAAATGGGCTTGTTCACAAGCTCTTAGCAAACGAGCTTACAAGTGTTCAAACTCTGTTCGTTTATGAACTGAACTCTAAAAATTGTTCATTTATATTCACCTATCTTAATAAATGAACGCGTATCGAACATGAACACGAATAATTTATCGAAAGCTATGTTCGCTAACCTCTATAATTAAATATAGTCACGTCCTACTATTTACTTCTTTCACTAAAAATTTAAAATAAAAATAAGGGAGAAGTGTCAAATAGGCCATGTACTATTGGCAAGTGCTCAATTTCCACCATGAACTAAATTAAAGAGTATTAACCACACTTACTTACTAAATTTGTTCAATTACTAAAAATGCTAATTGAACAAATTTAGTAAGTAAGTGTGGTTAATTAACCTTTAATTTAGTTCATGGTGGAAATTGAGCAATTGCCAATAGTACATGAGTCTATTTGACACTTCTCCCTAAAAATAAATTAAAAATTTTGTAATTAGGGTGTTATCAGTTTAGGAAAATAAAATTTTCCTCTTTCGAGACTCACATGCTGCCTTCCCTATTTTAGCCTTTCTTGTATCTAAATTACAATTTTGTTTTGTTTTTTTTTTTTTTTTTAAAACAAAATGGGGACTATCTAGTATCTAGTATCTACCCTTGCTTACAACCCTTCTAACTTTAGATGTCTCTCTTATCATCAAAGTAAGCCTGATTCATTTCTTGTGACACTTTGCTCGTATTATTCCAACCAACTCATAATTTTAATTGAGATAAATAAATTTAAATTACAATTAAAATATTTTCTCTTTCTAAAAATTCCCACCCCTCTCTCTCTTAGTTTACCCTTATCCGTTACATAAAGGTTAAAAATTGTAGTCCTTTTGCTGTTCTCCTCCTTGACTCCAGTCTCCCTGAAATTACTCCTTTCATAATTGTAACCTCAACATTTATACTGTATTCTTTATTTTTATTTTTTTTTTAGAAATTAGAAAAAGGTCTTTTCTTGGCTCTGATTCTATCTTTTCTTGTGAATAGTTGCCTTCATTTTTCGCTTCCTTCTCCTACTGTTTTTATTCCTTTTTTACATCAACTGTTTTGCCGTTTGCTTGACTTGTATGCTTTTTCATTGAGTATTCTTTTCTTTGATTCTTCAACCCATATCAGATTCCCCCAGAGTTTTCGATTTTCTTTATTTCCTTTTTTTTTTTTTTTTTTTTTTTGCACTAGCACTCTCTGTCTTCACCCTACCGCCCACATGCCTGGTTATTGAGTTTGTCTGATCTGGATCCAATCGCGAGAATATATTTTTGTTCCTTTATTTTTTTTGGTTCCCATCAAAATTTGGTCTTTTCGAGCGAGCTTCAGCAACACCGACTAGAAGGAGGAGGAGAGGGAGGTGAGTTTCGTTGACTTTCATTCTTGGGCACCTTGCAAGATTTATATTGGTTTACCCTATAAGATTGTAATTTGAAGTGGTTGTCCTTCTGTTTTGAGCAAGTATTTGAAATTATTGAATTTTGAGGAAATATATGAAGTGGGGTTGTGTTTAATTCTGGAATATGTAAGTATTTCATTACTGGGTAGATTGCTCTTAGGGAAAGTTGTGAACTTTGATGATTGAGTTGGGTTTGAGAGTATAGTGTAAACTGTGTGGTTGCCTTGAGTACTCCTGAGGCATGGCAGGGTTTGAGGTTTCGAAATATGCCCATAGCCCTGTGCATAAGGCTATAATCTTGAAAGATTATGCGAGTCTCAGGAGGATAATTGCAGGCCTGCCAAGGCTTTGTGACCCGGCTGAAATTCATTCTGAATCGACTTCGGTTGCCGAGGAAGCTAAGGTTGATGCTATTTCAGCTGTGATTGACCGTCGTGATGTTCCTAACCGGGACACGCCTCTTCACTTGGCTGTCAAGCTCGGTGATGAATCGGCCACCGAAATGCTTATGCTTGCCGGGGCGGATTGGAGCTTGCAGAATGATCAGGGGTGGAGTGCACTGCAGGAGGCAATTTGTAACAGGGAGGAGGGCGTTGCGAAGATTATTGTTAGACACTACCAGCCTTTGGCTTGGGCCAAATGGTGCAGAAGGTTGCCCCGGTTGATCGGGACGATGAGAAGGATGCGAGATTTTTACATGGAAATCACGTTTAATTTCGAGAGTTCTGTTATCCCTTTCATTTCCAGGATTGCGCCCTCCGACACTTACAAAATCTGGAAGAGGGGTGCAAATTTGAGGGCGGACATGACTTTGGCTGGTTTCGATGGCTTTAGAATTCAGCGTTCTGATCAGAGCATTCTCTTCCTCGGTGATGGCTCTGAAGACGGGAAATTCCCTCCCGGTTCACTGTGCATGGTGTCGCACAAAGATAAGGAAATTATGAATGCATTGGACGGTGCTGGTGCTCCAGCAACCGAGGCTGAAGTGAAGCATGAAGTGGATGCAATGTCTCAAACAAACATTTTCAGGCCCGGAATCGATGTCACTCAAGCGGTTCTGCTGCCTCAGATGACATGGAGGCGGCAAGAAAAAACGGAAATGGTGGGCCCTTGGAAGGCAAAAGTATACGATATGCACAATGTGGTTGTGAGCATTAAATCAAGAAGAGTTCCAGGAGCTATGACAGATGATGAATTCTTCAATTCGTGCAATGAAAACGAGACCGAGAGTGAGGATCTTGATGAGATATTGACGGAGGATGAAAGAAAACAACTTGAGGCTGCTCTTAAGTTGGACTCAACAGACGTAGGCATCGAGAATGGTGATTCAACCATTGCACATCGTCATAGTTGCTATGAGCAAAGGGATATTCACATCGAGGAGATAAATGGGTGTAGAAATGGCGAGAATGCCCAGGAGAAGAAAAGATGGTTTAATGGCTGGAGGAAACGGGACAATAAACTTGAAGGAGATAAAAAGGTTATCCCACCTAGAAGTTCTATCAGTGTAGAAGAGAAGGTTAATGATTGTGTTGACAGTTCTTCACCCCCTAGTGAATCAAAGCCAGGAAGGCATTCTATGGATGTTAGCTTGAAGAGGGACGAGCTTCGACGAGGAAGAGACGTGAGAGCTTCTTCATCTGCCAACGCTGAGAGTTCAAACCGCCGCAAAGATGGAAGCCGGGAGAGTGAGTATAAGAAAGGATTGAGGCCTGTTCTATGGCTTGCCCCGGATTTCCCTTTGAGAACTGAAGAGCTGTTGCCACTTCTCGACATTCTTGCTAACAAAGTTAAGGCTATCCGGAGACTGAGAGAATTGCTCACAACAAAGCTTCCAAAAGGAACCTTTCCGGTTAAGGTGCGATATCTATACTTGAACCTCTGCACTAGTGTAACTAAGATATTTGTGTACGCTTTATTTGCTTTGATTCTTTGCTTTTATTTCTGTGATAAGTTGATGGATGGAATAGACAAAAAGCCACCCAACATTGAGATTTAGGTTTGCATACACTTTTTACAAAATAAACTTCTTTCTGTATACTCTTCCTTTACCACTTCATTGTCACCCTTACACTTGAGTCCACTCACAAAGCTAAGGTCACTGCTTTCGTTTGTGTGCCTGGAACTCTTTATAATCTAATCTCATGGTGGCCATATGCCCAGTTGTATATCTATGAACTTGTATGGATGCTGAGGTGTTGGTAGCAAGAAACAGAAAACTATAAAATTAGGGTTTAGGGAGATTGATGGAACAGTACCGTAGGAGAGACTAAGAAGGCTGGGATGAAGCTGCAATTTGAAATAGTTTGGTGTATTTACTCCATTTTCTTAAATCTGTCATGAAGATCATGCCATCCATGTATTAGTTTTTCTACACTAAGCGTTTATAGTGTTTTTTAGAGGGTTGTAATAAAGTAAATTGGTTTATTCCAAATGTGGTGGTCGGTGGACACATAAGAACCGTTATATCAAACTTGTATCACTGTCCCGCCATTATATGACTTGCTTAGAAAAAGTTTCATCTAGTGCCCCGGCTGATCCAAGCCATCAAAATTTTTCACCATCTTTAGATTTATAATACTATATACTCCATTATGCAAAATTGCAAACAAGAAGATTGTTGTTTGGCTTTAGTATCACTGCAAATTTAATTTAATGCCCTATATGAGCGCATACTGGATCTGGAAAACGCACCTGCATCATTTTCTCCTTCCAAACTTCTTGGAAGATGAGGGGGCAACCCTAGCCAAGTTGGTCAGGTTGTTGGCTTGGTAACTACAAGGTTCCAAGTTCAACTCTCAGTGGGAGCGGCATATTGGCCTTCTTGGTTTGAGCTGGTTAGCTATTGGAAACCTAGGCTAGTTTACCTCCTTGTGTTCATCTGCGATCTAGGGTTACAGGGCGGGGTTTACCCCGGGTAGTGACTGCGGGTTTCCTCGTCATTCAAAAAAAAAGTTTTTGGAAGATGAGCATTGTATTACATTACAAGATTTATAAAATAGGGTACTAAGCCCGGTACTGCTGCATTTTCACTTATTCTTGTATTGATGATATGCGTTGTTTCAGGTTGCTATTCCAGTGGTTCCTACGATCAGAGTACTGGTTACTTTCACAAAGTTTGAAGAATTGCAGCCACTGGACGAGTTTCAAACTCCTCCATCAAGTCCCACCGCTCCAGGCATGGAAAGCCCGACTGTGGCCCAGCCATCCACGTCTTGGTTTCAGTGGATAAAAGCCCCGTATCAGCGTCCTAGTAGTTCATCCACCGGGAGTTCGAGCTGCAAGATTGAGAATATTCAAGATCCCTTTGCAGTCCCTCCGGAATACACGTGGATCACAGCAGAAGCAAAGAAAAAGAAACTGCAGGAGAAGTTGAAGAAAGGGAAGAGCAAGAAACAGTAGTAGGCGTTTAACCACCGATTCACCCCTGATCAAAGGGTGAAGGATTTTAGTTTGGTAAAAGGAATTTGATGATGTATACTGGCAGAGAGGTGTTGCTTCTCCTCCCTCCCTACCATTCAAATTGCTGCATCTTTTTCTTATCAAAAAAAAAAAAAAAAAACTTTGGTAAATTATTGGAAGGGGGTATACGACATAAAAGTACATTCATCCAAATGTTTGAAGCTGATATTTAGCAGTTGCTCAACTATTATGTGATTCATCATGTTTGCTTTTCTTTGAGATCAGATCAGTAGTAGTAGGTTTGATGATGGATCATGGATGCAATCTTTTTCTGTTTATCATTACTTTTTCTTACCATTTGATCTATTCATTTGTTGATTTAAGTATATGACTTGAGTGATTATAGCATGAATGGGATTTTATGCATTTAGAGTATATTTTGGTTTGCTAATATTAGTTTAACTGTATTTGGTTCTGATTAATTTGGAATCGAATAAACTCAGTTCAAATTTATTTGACTATCTCTTTCGGAGTTAATCACTTAAATTTGGACAATAATATGTCTAATTATCATGAACATTTATATTCTATATATATGGTGTATATATGATTACAATTTATGTTAATTTAAAATTTATCAAAGTTATATAAAAAAATCAATATTTTATTTTGAATACTATTGACTCTATTAGAGGGTAACCTTCTCTGGTGCACACGGTACTTGGTAACACAAATAATTTAGTTGAATAATCAAAAAACCGAATAACTCTTCTTACTATCTTATCAGGTGAAATTTTTTTTGTACTCAATGCTGACTTTCAAATCAAACTCCTATAGAATCAATTTGTTAAGAGTTAATACTTAATATAGTTCTCGATTATAATAGTTTTACTCGATTTAATTTTAAGACTTTAATAATTTTACACAATTCAAAATTCTGTTGGTGTGTGTTAGAAGTAAGGTTAGGATGATAATTTCTCACCCTTATCCCATTTGGTTAGATTACTTCTTCCTCTTCCCCTTATCTTCCCTAACTTTCCCTCCCTCTCCTTCATTCACAGTAAATTCCCCAAATCCCCTCTCTTCCTTCCTTAAGCCTTAGAAATCCTAAAGTGTACACAACTCAACCATTGTTGACAAATTGGCAAAGATTATCAACGGGGGATGTGAGACAAAGAACTAAAAGCAAACACACACCAAAATAGGGTATGCACAAAGAAACCATACTTGAATTGATTGTTTGCCGATGTTCTGTGGTTCATGTTCATCATTAGCAGTGTTGAATGGACATTGGGGATGGAAGAAATTTAACCGTATGACTTATATATAGACGTTTTTAAGACAACATACATCATATAAAAAATCATAGGAAATGGTAAAAACCGTAGAGCCTTATAAGAAATGAAAGAATTGGATACATTTAATATATACTTACTACAGGAAAAATAATTTAGTTCCAGTATGGTTAAAAAATAATAATAATAAAAAGCTTAGTTCCTGTATGTAAACTCTTCTGGTATGTTAATATTTTTGCTCTTGTAAACTCTTCCAGTTTGTTTAGACTTATACATGCAATTTTTATTAAGGTGTTTTTGCATTTGGTGTAAATATTTATTTATTTATTTAGGATTGATGTTGATTTGGGGATGAAGACCTGCATTTTTGCGTGAAGCTTAATAAGGGGAAAAAGGAAGAATCATTCCAAATGGGATGAGGAATGTAAATTATCATTATGACCCTATTTTTAATAGTCAACTAATAGAATTTTTAATAAAGGACTAAATTTCATAAAACTATCAAAGTTCAGGACTAAATTGAGCATAAAAAATCAATTAGAACTAAATTAAGTAAAACCACTGTCGAGAACTATATTGAATAAGAGTTAATTCCATCAAAGGTCCCTTGTGGCAATTTCAAATTTAGTCCCAGACTATCGTTTTTGTCATTTAACATCCCAAACTATTGTTTTTTAGACACTTTAAATCATTTTCATGACTTTTTCTATATTTAGTAAGGACATTTTGTCTTTTCATATTTTTCTTTTGTTATATTTTTGGTTTTAACCAGTTTAATTGGTTTAGGACTTTAGGTAACATCTGATTTTTAGTAATCATATTTTTCAACCGATTTTTAGTAAAGTCCTAAACCAATTATACCGGATGAAACAAGAAAAATAACAAAAAGAAATAAAATGAAAAGACAAAAATGCTCACACTAAAAATAGAAAAAATCATGTGAAGACTAAAAGTGTCCAATAAACAATAATCTGGGATGTTAAATGTCAAAAATAATAATATGAGATTAAATTTGAAATTGACAGCAAAGATAAGAGATCTTAGGTGGAATTAACTTTATTGAATATTAACTCAATTCGTTAATACTTTAACCCAAAGCCGGGTTTGGTCCCTGTGAATAACCCGACCCGCATTGTATAGTACCTTACTCAAATTCTTTTCTCCTGTAATGCAGAAGCCCAGTTCCTCGTCTACCCCAAACAATGAACAGGTGCTTGTTTTACTTCTTTGAGCTTTCAAAATTTTAAAATTATGAACTTTTCTGATAAAAATCATTTCGTAAATTACTTTTTTTCCCCCCTTTTCTCCCCTAAATAAATTGTGTCTCTGTCCGCACGTTATCTTTTGCATTTTGAAGCTTACGTACAATGGATGTCTATATAATTTAGATAATTATGCAATAACGTATACAGTGATGAGCTCTTTGGATTGTTGAAACAAATTTGATTATCAAAAAGTAATCAGCAATTCTTGAAAATGAAAAAAAAAAAATAATTGGGATTGTAATTTCTGATTGTCAAAGAGATTAATGCATAATTTTTATTTTTATTTTAAAAGTAAATTGAGTGCTCATGATGCTGCACCTTATGAGCTAGTTGAAATGAAGAAATAATTTGAATGTAGTTTAAGTGTTTAACTTACTTGGAAATTTGTAGCCTGTTGAATCCGATTTTTATTTTTATTTTTACTTTTTGTACAATTTAATGCACATTTTATTATAGCTTAAAGCCAACTGTATAAAGACTAGTATGTTTCTTTGGTTAATCATAAGCTAACGTTTTGGAGCTAGCTTTGTTGCAAGAAGAGTTGCCATTAACATCACGAGATTCAAGTTTGCACAGAGGGCATTGTGTAGTAATGCAGGTGCAGAGCCTACCTGGTTCTAACTGTGATCAAATTGTCAAGGTAGTTTCTTTACTCTATTTAAATAACATTCCACTTTATGATCTAGTCCTAGACTAGAATGTATTGCTTCATCTGCAAAAAAGTAGAAGCGAAGTCAAACTGAAACCAGTCCAAAAAAGAAAAGAAAAAAAATCCATAAAAGGAATAAGAAAAACTGAAAAGTGAGTCAGTGACTAAAGTGAAACATGCTAGCCATCAAGGCAAAGCAAGAGTCTTTATTCAAAATCTGGTGATTGCAATGTTTGTATAAGTTAGTATTACCTTAGTCAACAATATTGACTGTTTAAACTAGTTATGTGAATATGTGATATTCTCATTGCATTCAGTGCCTTTTTATTGTATGGTGAAGTTGGTGGAACCAAACTAGATTGGGGTTAAGACTTTGTTATCTACTTATCTTTCAAGAGAAATGCATTCACAAGGTCGATCAATTAGTTTTGAACACTTGTAATTTCAGAATAGTTTTCAAATTTGTGTTCTTGGTCTATGATGTAGGAACCTCTGAACAAGCATGAGTTGATTGATAATTCCGAACAATATGATATTGCTATTGTCGGAGGAGGCATGGTTGGCATGGCCTTAGCTTGTTCGCTAGGTAATGTTTTTCTCTCTCTGACTCCCTCCAGAAGTATATAGTGATTCTCTTCTATATTTAGGTATTTATTATTCCATCCATATAAGTTCACCAGCATCTCTCACCAACCAAATGTGACTCTGTAATGTGTATCAGGCAGCAAGGTTTTAGTTTTGAATCCCTGTGGCATGCATTATTCAACATGGATAATTTGATGTTGGCATTGTTTTTATTATTATTTTATATATATCTTTTCTTACCAAGACTATGTGGTCTAATGGTACCCGGGTTGGACTTCCATTTGGAAGGTTATGAGTTCGAGCCTCATGGCGTTATTGGTTCTTTGTGTTTCAGTAGGTTGAGAAAGTATATGAACAGATACTACATTGTAATAGAGCCAGTAGCATTTAAAAATATATATATATCTTTTCTTTTTTTCTTCTCAGAGCATAAAACTCTAAAGCATATAGATCCTGAAGAATAAAGAGTTTTCAAGATCATCTTAAATCTTTCCACTAAAGAAATATAGGGATTGTGAGTGGCTGTGATGTTCCTTTAATTATGTAATCCAAAAAACCTTCACTTTATTCCCAATATATCAGTAAATTTGTCTAAGATTTTAAAATATGGTTGCAGCAAGTACGCCATTGACAAGGCAGCTAAATGTGGCTATAATTGATAGCAATCCTGCATTACTGAATGCTGATTTGTTGAAAAAGGAAGGTGCCCCTGATCCAAGAGTCAGTACAGTCACACCTGCAACTATATCCTTTTACAGAGGTATTACTATACTTTGGGATAGCCATTCTGAGGTGTGTGTTGTGTGGGGGTGGGGGCTAGTATTAGCTATTCTTAAATTCTCAGGAATAGCTATGTTTTCCCAATACCAAATATGCCCACACACATATTAATAGTTTAGTGGGGAGACTTGCCTTCACTCAATTTTAAAATTTTCTCTTCTCTCTAGGAAACTGTTTTAATTGTTGCCACCATAGATGTAATTAATTGCGGATATGGATGTATGATTGTATGATATTATTTACCCCATTTTTATATTAGTTTTTCCCCATTCAACTTTAACTTTTTTTTTTTAGTTAATAAATGTGCCTCTCAATTATTCAAAATCCTGAATCTGCCTCTACATGTGGGGGGTGGGGGCAATGCTGGTAGAGCTTGTTAGTTTTGGCTACCCTACTTGCATAAGGTCATTTCTGCTCTCAAGGAAACGGTTTTAATTTTTACCATAGAAGTAAACTGTTGTTCATTGTAGATATGGGTGCGTGGCAACATGTCCAACAACATCGGCATGCTTTTTTTGATAAGATGCAGGTAAGCAATGCCCTTGTTTCCTTAATAATCCATTTAAGTTTTGTCAGAGAACTTGTAAACTCTACTATGAAAGTATGAATCTTATTTCTACAGATATATATGTTATCATCTCTGCTATTCTTATCAGATTTATATCCTATTGTCTCATAGGAACTTTGGAGGTTTTTCTTGTTGTTTCATGTATCTTCACTTGAGTTCTCTTTTTCCACCTTCTATAAAGGACTATCTTCCTAATGCTTTAGATTCCGAACCTTGTAGGTCTGGGATATACTAGGTACAGTGCAAGAGATGTTGGTAAAGAAGTTTTAGGGTAAGTGCATCTTTTGGTTTAGAGACAACTCTTGTTTCTGTTATTATGGAGTTCTTATTCATAGATATTTGGACATTCACTTTAGGTGTGTTGTAGAGAATAAAGTGCTACATGGATCTCTATTATCATACATTCAGGTATTAAAAGGTTATTCACTATGTTTATATTGTTTAAATGAACCACCTCGATCTAAGCCTTATTGGTGAAATTATAAAGGTTTTGCTTGGAAACAAGCGCATATTTTGTATGTTTTTAATCTAGACTAGGTGATTATACACTGGCAATTCCTGACTCTCGAGAATTTGACAGAGCATGGATTTTAAAAAGAGAATATACCCTACCAAGTTAAGCTCAATGACCGTAAACTCAAGTAGTCCATTGACAACTTCCGCTGGCACAGTATCACAACCTTGTGGAGGTTCTGCTCGATTGGAGTTGAGCAATGGCGATAGTTTGTATGCAAAGCTGGTAGTAAATCTCAAGTTTATTAAATGCAGAAGCACAAAGAAATTTCTTCTATAGATATATTAATAGTTCAGTTCGGTGTTTCAGCTGTTCACAGCCGTGCTGTGTCACAGGTTGGAGCTGATGGGTCAAAATCACGTGTTAGGGAGTTAGCGGGAATTGAGACAACCGGGTGGAAATATTCCCAGAGTGCAATCATCTGTACAGTAGAACATGCAGAGCAGAACCGTTGTGCTTGGCAGAGATTTTTACCTAATGGTCCAATTGCACTTTTGCCCATCGGTGATAATTTCAGCAACACTGTATGGACCATGGACCCAAAAGAATCATCCGAGCGCATATCAGCGAGCGAGAATGAGTTTGTGAACATGGTGAACCATGCATTGGATCAAGGGTATGGCCCTCGTCCCAAATCAGCCAATGAGCGTTTTGAAGCTCCACCCAGAGTTATAAAATTGTGTTCAGCCAGAATGGTCTTCCCATTGTCCTTAATGCACGCCAACACTTATGCATCAAAACGTGTAGTCCTTATCGGTGATGCAGCACACACTGTTCATCCCCTGGCTGGTCAAGGAGTTAATATGGGCTTTGGCGATGCAATTGCTCTTTCAAAAGTCATTGCTGAAGGTGTTGCAGTAGGATCTGACATTGGGGAGGTATGCCCGTAATTATTTCTTTCCTTAAGTTCTTCGATAACACCATCATGTCCATAAATAGAAGTATTACCTTGAATCATCCTTTCCTGCATTGGGAACTCCCTAGAAGTTTCTGCAAGACGTTCTATTAACATAGAAAATGTGTAAAAGATTGTGTCTCGACTTAATTTTCCGCTATGTTAAACGTATCCATAACCTATAGCGATGGACTAGACTACCTATATCTTTATGTATATAAACGAGGCATCATGCACATGGCTTTGATATAGATATATATATGAATTCCTTATATAAACAATATTGTTGGAGCAAAAGCAAAAGACAAAAGTGCAATCCACTTTAAAATGAGCTCTTGCAATTTGTGTTTCGGGCATTACACAAACCATTCTGCTTATTTTCGTTCCCGTTATGCATGTACTGATCAAAAGGCTTTCCTGAAACAGGTTTCTGTGTTGAAGAAATACGAATCCGAGAGAAAACCTGCAAACATTGCAATGATGGCCGTTCTCGATGGTTTCCAGAAGGCATATTCTGTTGATTTCATGCCTGTGAATCTACTGCGGGCTGCTGCATTCCATGCTGCGCACTATATATCGCCACTGAAACGAAATATCATCTCTTTTGCTTCAGGTGAACACAAGATTCCACTGTTCACATGATCTGTATGGTAGATTTTATAGATATTTTGTGGTATGCAAATTGTGGAATTTGGTTTAAGTTCCTGCCCACTAGAGAAGGTCTTTGCACAATAATTCCTAATACTATCCTTTGAAAAGAGTTAATTCTGAATTTATTTATTTATTTATTTTTTTTTTTTTTTTTTACCGTGAGTCAATAGCGCATCCATTGAAGCTCGAACCCGCAATATGCTATGTGGGAGTTTAATTTGATGTCATTGGACCACAAGGTCCTTGGCATATATTGTCATTTATTACAAAGATACTTGACACATCATTTATTTGTGAGTTAATACCCATTTTGGTCCCTCGACTATTTGATAATGCGCAATTTAGTCCCACACTATTAAAAGTATCCAATTTAGTCCTCTAACTTGTAAAATTATACCCAATTTGGTCATCCATTACAATTATCATCCATTTACCATTATAGAGAGGGGCAAAAGTCCATTTATCTAATAGTTGAGAGACCAAAATGGGTATTAACTATTATTATTTAATAGTTGAGGGACCAAAATGGGTATTAATTATTGTTAGGAATAAGGATCAAATAGGCCATCGAACTACACACGAAAATGCAATCAGACCATTGAACTCAAAAAAAGTGCAATTGGGTCCCTGAACAACACAAAATGTTGCAATTAAGCCCAAAATGACTTGTTTACCTGATGAGGGGTTACCGTATTAAAATAATACTTTTTAATTTTATTTTAATAATTTAAAATAACAAAAATAAATTTAAAAATTAAAAAAAAAAAACAACGGGTTTTACGTTTCGTCTCCGCTGACCAGTCTTCATCTCCGGCAGCCTGGAGACGAAGAACCTTCTTCGTCTCCAGGCTGCCGGAGACGAAGATTGGTTCTTCGTCTTCGGTGGCAAACCTGTTCTTTTTTTAAATTTTTTTTAAATTTCTTTAATTTTTTTTAGTTTTGTTATTTTAAATTATTATAATAAAATAAAAAAAAATTATTATTTTAACATGATAACCTCCACATCAGCAACAAGTAAACATGTCATTTTTGGTCGAATTACAACATTTTGCGTTGTTCAGTGGCCCAATTACATTCTTTTTTAGTTCAGTGGCCCAATCATCATCATCATCATCATTATTATTGGGACAATGTCTCGCACCACCATATTACTTCCTACAGTATTATTTTAAAAAATAAAATGCAAACATCGTTATTATTGGGACAATGTCTCGCGCCACCATATTACTTCCTACAGTATTATTTTATCATGTTCTGATATCATGTTATAATCTAGACACCACTAAGTGCTCTTATACCATGTTACAGTCTCGTATACTATAGAACGCTTCAGTGATTGATTGTAAGTTAAATATTAACAGAAAAAAAAAAAAACAATAATAATATCAAGTTGTTTGTGTTTGAAAACAAAATCAATTACATCTAAGTAATAGAAGTTATTGAGAAATGTTTAATGCCTAAGTTACTTTATTTTTTTTTTTTTTTTGTAAAATCTTAACTGGCAAACATAAAGATTGATTGGATAATGTCTGTTCCCCAATTTCCATTTTTTTTATTACTGTCCACCCACTTATAAGAATTTGTCAAAAAAATTGACATTTAATTGAGAATAATCAAAGAATATTAACAAATATAAAATTATGTGACTAAAATTGAAAATAATTTGCTTATTTGCTTTGCATATAAGTTATAAAATGAATATAATTACCAAGTGGCTTGTAGTCCACTGGTATCGGGTTGTTCCCCTAAGTGGGAGGTGTAAGGTTTGAACCTCAGTTGAGGCAAATAGTGTGTATATGTAGGGTATCCCCTTCCTTATTAAAAAAAATAAAATGAATATAATTATATTCATATTTTTTGTACTTGTTGGTACAAAGTTTTGAAGATCAAAAGATGTGTGAAATCGAAGTGCTTTTGAATAAATATTGGTGGCCAAGTTCAATTAATGGAGGTCATGGTCTGCGCTGGAAAAATTGGAGTGGGCTGTGCTTGCCTAAGAGTAAGGGTGGGATGGGGTTCAGGCGTCTGCGTGAAATGAATATCGCGCTTCTGGGTAAACAGCTATGGAGGTTACTGACCAGACCGAATTCTTTCGTGGCCAGAGTGTACAAGAGTAGATATTATCCTAATAGTAATTTGTTTGACGTCAAGATTGGGAATAATCTGTCCTTCATATGGCGGGGCATGGTCCAAGCTTTGACTGTGGTGCAGAGGGACAGTCAATGGTTCTTTGATAACCAGATAGACCAGCCATAGTCCAGATTCACAAGTGAAACCTAAAAATGCTAAAACCTTAGCGCACTTTAGTACTGGTAACAGCCAACAATCAGAAGAATTGAATACTGTAGAAAGAAAAAAAAAAATGATTTTAGCATAAAGCTTTCCATTAATTGAACTATACAGATTTTTCTGTTATTTGAATACAGAAAGAGAGGATTCAATATATTGTCAATCTATACTGTATTTGTGTAATCTCTACTCTAGCCTCTAGGCATGTGAATCACCAAATGTGCACAATATAATGCAGGTGGTTTAGAGCAAGAAAGTTATGGATTAATTAGAGTTACAGTAGTGTATCTCGTAGCAAGCGTGCGAATACTCTGGAAGATAATCGACTGAGCACCTCGGGAAGCACTTTAGCCGAAAGGCCTGGAAGCACTGGGAGAAGTTCTTGAATAGCCCGAGAAACATCAACACCCTGCACACATGAGTTGGAAATTACATGCATGCAGTTCAATATTCTCATTGTTGCACATCTAATTAGGTTGAACAAACTGTAAACAATATTCTCAGCATACATTTTAACAATTCATTACATAGTAGGATACTATGACTCTGTTTGGTAAAGCTTATTTTAGAACTTATAGCTTATTTTAACTACAAATAAGCTATAAGCTCTATTTGGTAAAACGTAGGGAATTTAAAATACAGTAGTTGATTTTATGACAGAACCTATGGAAGTTCATAATTTTGGAAAATCCCAATAGATAATATTAAATAATGCCTTGCAGATGTGGAAAGCAATTAGTATCTTCTAATGTCTGAAATGGCTCTGCACCATACTAGTATTGAGCCTTTCCACTTTGACCACAAGTAAGAAGGATGATATGAATAATTGAAATTTAGCCCAAGTTTGTTTATGATTCAAAAAACAATTTGTATTATGATTAAATATTAATCCATACAACTGCCTAAGTAGATCATAAACACAATCTATATACGGTCTATGGAAGATAGAATGAATATTTTTTTCAGGGAGGAAAAGGTCAATGTACCTGGTTTGATGAAATTGCACTTCCAGCTGTTAAGAAATCAGCTATCTTCTGGACATTGTTTAATATGACTTTGTCCTCCTCCGTTATGGTTGGCAAAAACGCAGCGGGTTTGATAGGCCCTAAAGTAGGAACCATGCTGAATACTGGAGATGCATTTTGTATTCCAAGTAAAGCCATTATTTGCACCAACTGTTCCCTTGTAACTGCATCAATTCCTTTTACAATCTGCTTAAAGTCAATGTGTATACGCGTGTTTAGGGTTCCTTGGAATATTTGATCCAACCAAATATTATTTATAAAAGGCAGCAATAACATTTCCCTAAACTTCAATTCGTAAACATACCTCATCCAAAAGAAATTCTCGGAAAAAGTTCCCTTTTTCAGAAATTAGAAATCCCAAGGCTGCTCTAGTTTTAACAGGTTGCATCCCTTCAGAAGCAGCGAATGGGAGTACAGGAAGCATGTAATTTGGTTGAGTTTGTATAATTCCAAGTTCTGCCATTCTCCCATTCAAATTCTCCCCACCTCCGCTCTTAGCTGCAGTTATGAAATTCTCAAATGCTTGCATGACATCTATAAATCTTTCGGCATCAAAGACACCAGATTTCCCATATATGGTATATTTTAAAGCGCTCCTCAAACGTGGAGATTCATCTGTCAGGAGTCTCTGGTATTGATAAGAAAGGTATGAGTTAACTTCAGAGTATACATACAGATATAGAACTTTCTTTTTTTGGCACAAGTAACGTATTTTGTAGAGTAAAATAAGAGACTCAGTAAAATAACTTGTGGCTTCTCCAAAAAATTATGGAGTATACGAAAAGCACGAATAGCAGCCTCTTAATACTCTACCTGTGCAATATATGGATAGGCTTCATCCACAATGGCAAAGTCAGGATTTCCCACTAAGGCAATACCCTCCAGAACTCCTATTGCTCGAATGATTAGAGCAAAATAAGGGGGTATTCTAAATGGATAATCAAATGTTATTTGTGCCAAATCAGATGCCAGCTCCTGGAAGTTAATATTTTTTGCTCCTCCACCTTCAAGCGCCTGATCAAAAACCTTTGCCAGCACTGGCAAGATTGGTTCCAAATTAACCCCTTCTGGAATGAAACCTAACTTGACAAAATCCTTGACTATTGCACCATAATCTCTGTGTATAAGGTGAGCTATAGCTTCGATCATGCCATATTTTTGGTCATCTGTTAGTTTTGTAACCAAGCCTACCCAAAAAAAATACAAATAAAATTAAAAACAAATCAGAGCATGCTGTAATAATTCAAAATTAATGCAAAGTTCAACGTCTTACTAAATTAAGCATCTTAAGATATTCTAATGCCCCCGACCCAAAAAAAAGGAGTTAAAAATAGGATCTAAAAGAAAGAAAACAAGACCAAAATATGTAAGATAACCAAATAATATAGAAAAGATGACCATATGACTGCAATACCAACAGTGGCTAGACAAGAACAATGAAAGAAAGTAATGCAGTCCATGATTAGTGTTTCCTATGACCTCAAGTAGCAGAGAATCAGTATAAATACAAGGAAGACAGAAAACAGAAAGTAGGAACTACAGGGTCCAAATTAGCAATATATCAGGTTTGGGTTGCTTGCATTTGTTCTCTAATCAGTATATGTTATACTCCGTATAAATTTTCACCATTTTTTTGTTGACGAATTAATTTGGACATTGAAATTTTTCAAAAGGAAAACAAGTAAAACTTTCCCAAACCTCAGGAGGTCAAAGCAGAAAGCTGCATTTACTCTAGAATGAGATTTTCTGCAAAATATCCTCATGGAAAGATCTCATACAGAATCAAGTATAACCTAGAATGACTCTCCATAATGTACTCTTATAGAGTGAACTCTTACCAAAATCAAGTATAGCTAGCTTTCCATCTAGAGTACGTATCAAATTCCCTGGATGAGGATCAGCATGGAAGAAACCTGTATCAAGCAGCTGTAGAAAATGAAAAGCAGTAAGATGATGTACATGATACTAACAAAGATATGTTTCACAAATTGTGACTGACAAACTTCATAAACCAATCAGCTGGTAAAATCAAGAAGGAAAGGTTTCAACAGAAGTTCGAAGCATTAATAGGTTTGAAGAGTTTGTACTTTCAAAAATATCACAAACAAACACCTTCAAAAGTATATTACCTGCTTAAGGTAGCATATCACACCAACGTTTACCAACTCCCCAACATCACTTGCTGTACTTTGTGATAGTTTCTCTCCATCTATCCACTGTGTTGTAAGAACCTTCCTTGAAGTATATTTTTGATATGTTGCAGGTACAACAACCTGAGAGAAGTCTCCCAAATCAGAGATATGCATTCTCAAAAATTGAGGCAGCATCAAAGTATTCCTCTCACGAGCATTAAGAAACCTTATTTGCTCTTCTATATGGAAAAGGAAGATCATAGACCTCTCTTCATTTCTTGAGTCAATGAATAGAAACAAAACAAAACCAAAAAAAAAAAAGGCTCATTTATGCCCGTGGTTTTTTCTGCCTAAATTGGTTACTTTTTCTTAATTTCTTATTTCTTCTTGTTGTGCCAGTGTGTGCAAGGCAGGGTGTGCTGGGGTGGAAAAGATGAAAAGTCAATGTTATGTTGATAGATAGTGATGTCAGTTACCTGGGGAAGGTCTTTCTTCATCATCTCTGCAAAAAGTGTCCCATTTTCTCCCTCATTAACGTAATCAAGCTCTTCAAAGAAGCGAGCAGCCCATTCATCAACTAATCCGACCACATCAACTGAGATCTTGAAGATAAAAAGGGAACAGTGTCATTATTGCAACAAGCATTGAGCACATAAAGCAAAAGGAAAGACATCAAGAGGGTGAACAGTAACTAACAACTATTACCTGTGGAAATTTCCTAAGAAATAGACCC
Source organism: Ipomoea nil (assembly GCF_001879475.1). Lineage (NCBI taxonomy): Eukaryota > Viridiplantae > Streptophyta > Magnoliopsida > Solanales > Convolvulaceae > Ipomoea > Ipomoea nil. The sequence continues at coordinate 4,524,136 of NW_017619354.1, forward strand.
AAATTCCGAATAATGAATAAATCGACTGTAACAGTCTCAAGGACAAATGGTCTCTGTACTTTAACAGCTACCAAATCTCCATTCTCTTTGAGCCGACCTTTATACACCTGTCCTAGAGATGCTGCCAACAAATTTCCATAAATGCAAAAATATGCGCCTTAGAACCTGGCAGGAATTAAGAGCCAAAAGATTCTTCCCCAGAACTTTACCCCTATGGTAAAAGGAGACAACATGCGAAAACACACAAGTATAAAGATAGAGCACATGCAGCATTACATTCAGAAGGGGGGAAAGACCTAATGAAAGAAACCTAGAGACATAAATTAATTATTTGAAAACTTAATATTATCACAGAGCTTTCAAAACAAATAGTAAAGCTAAATGGTTACTGAGTTTACCAGCAGCAATTGGGGAGGGAGAAAGTTCCGAATAGATGTTATACCAAGGCTGTCCAAGTTCCTCCTCAATAAGGGCCATGGCAACATCATCCGGAAATGATGGAACCTGCAGGGAAGATGTTAATGAAGAAGTCAACAGCAGAAGTGTTTGGCAATTTTGTTTTTGTATTCATATCAAGTTAATAGACATTAATCTTCATTCTTAAATTCAGAAAATAATCTCTCAATAGTATCATATGCAAATTACTTTTCCTCCTAATGGATGTTATATCTGCTGTTTGACAAGAAGATATTCACTATTTCATGTATGTTTGAATTCCAGATAGTATAACCATATGCTCAACTCATGAAATCCAATACTGCTCACAAGTAAACACTATAAAACTAAGAAAGAAAAAAAGAGTTCTCTTAAAATTCAATAATTCATCTCCTGAACAATTTTGATCATGAGTTCAAATAATTAATTAAATTAAGAGAACCTCATTTTTATGAAGCCTGGAAAATTCAATATGCTCAGGACATTATGGATAAATGCTACTCCGTATATAGTTCAAGAACCTATAAAGACATGCCCTCTATACATTGGTGTATACATGCCCACCCCATATTTATCCTTCCAGTGTGGAAAGCACAAAGATGTTGACAGCATGCAAATACCTACGAAATCCATTTACTCATTAATGCCAAATAAAAGTTGTGAATTGATCAGAGACTCTCGCTTATCAAATCGTATCACTTCTATTCAGTCCATCTTTTTCTAAAAAAGAAAAATTCATATGCCATTACCGAGAATGGATTTAGCGAATGTAACTAATAGTATGCAAATTGAAGCACATGGGAACTTCAGAGGAAAAAGAATTTTTGTTGGTAGTAAATAAGGGGCTTCAACCTTACCTTGTCACAAAGCTTTTGCAGCTCAACCATTGCAACTGGTGATAGTATATCAGGTCGAATGCTTAATGCCTGCCCTAGTTTAATATATGCTGGACCCAGGGACGTTACAATCTCCCTCAGTTCAATAGCTCGGGCAACCTCATTCTAGTGGTAAGATAAAGATCAAAAGGTTATACGATATGTAAAAGGCATAAAATAGTTATTGAGGAACTGTTTTAAGAAAATGTGCATTCCCCCCTTTTTGACATAGGATATGCAAAAAGAAAATGATGAAGAATTTACTGAAAACTGCTGATAGAATTTTTATGTGTTTGCTTCATTGAAAAAAAAAATAACCACAAATGTAGACCAACAAGTAGATGTAGATCATCATTTTAAGCTCACTCTGAAGTGAAAAACATATTAAAATTATTTAACTACAGTACTACTACACCGCAATCACTATAGCCAGTAAATGTGAAACCTTCTTACCTGGTGTATATGATATTTATTTCCCACCCATTTTGTGCACATTTATCATTTATAGGGAAAAAATGTTTAATTAATAAAAGTAGAAAGATGTATCAATGAGTTACATATAACAAAATGGGGAATCCCCTGATCAGTAAATAGAAAAAGAGGCCATGCCTATGTACTCATGCAGACGCTGCCAAGTAAAAATAGCCTTAGAAAAGGCCCAAGCTAGGCTAAGCTCCCAATTATGACACAATTTGGGGACTTGCCTGCTTGAGACTCTCAAGTAAATGGTCTCCAAGATATCATAAAGAAGTACCTAAGGGCCTTAGGCTTCTGGTTCCTATATCTCAACTACATACATAAAAATAAAAACAACTTTAAGCACTATTTTCCTTGGCTGGTCAGTGAACATAAAAAGTAGCATAATATGTAAAAGTGTGATGCTGAAGGCTCACCTCTTTGACTTTTTTGTTTATTACATCCGAGGCAATGCGTGAAAGAAAACCTCCAGCAACAGACAATAATTGCACAATACGTGTTGCAACAGCATTTGGCCTTTTCCCCCAATATGCAGCAATGCTAGCAGGCTCATATACTAAAGGCAGGAACTCACTGCTCTCATCAACCTTAAGAAATCGAACACAGCACATATGTAAGAATAAAACTTTTAGCCAGAGGAAATCCTGTACTCTAGAAGTAAACAGAAAGGAAGGCAACAATCACTTAGCTTCTGTTGATAATCAGCAAACTTTCATTTTGTTAACCCTTTTCTATAAAGGGAACATCAGGTTTCACTTTTTCTTCCCTTTTAGTTACTAAGTAATCTGATAACTTTCACTGCCTTATAGAAAATATTCTAAAGTTCAAACCTCATAGTACTAGGGGTCCTACTTCTAACTGTATGTAGGAATAGTATAGTGTTGACAATTCGCTTAAATATGGAATTATGGATAGTGGTCCCAAACTGAAAAGTTCAGTGATGTGTAGAAGTTGGGTTATTAACTCGATAACCCACACATAATCAACCTTAAAGCAGGTTAAAGAACATTGGGCAAAGAGGCTAACAAAAAATATGCATCCAATAAAAAACACAACCTAAAATTTTTAGTAGTTTATAATCTTTGTGACTTCTCTGCCTTGTTAAGAAACTTTCTCTGCTACTATGAGAGCTTGTAAATGTCCATGCATAACTTTATGATGGCTAGCAACATATAATGGTAAAAGCACAATTGAATCATGTATACAACCAGAATTCCTTCACAAGAGTCAGTTAACGGTTCACTCTTGAAACCAGAAGTATAGGTATACTGTATACATTATAGTTAAGCCGTATACACTGCTGTTAGAGTGGTTCACACTATACTAAAATAGAGGTCTGCCTCATCTGAGAGCTTTCACAACAACAACAACAACAACAACAAAAAACATACCAACAGTGAGAAATGAGAATCTTAATAAAAGTTACACACATACCTCAACTAGGCGAAGCTTAATATTGTTATCTGCAAACTGAGAATCCTTCAGATTTTGACCTCGTAGCCCCCTCATTAATATGGCTACTTGCTCATTTTCTTCCATTTGTGCCCTTACTCTCTTGATCTCTTGTGATACATCCTGCATTCTCTGTCATCCCCAACCTCATACCATAAGCAATAAACTAACACATAAACAGGCACATTACTGCCTAAACATATGAATATTTAGAACATAGATACATGAATACGGACAATACATACTAATGCAGGTAATATAAAACAAACACTCGGTATATAATATATAGATGTGTGTGCGTTTGTTTTGAGCACTTGCTATAGACTTCACTAGAGCAGCATCACTAATTCTAGAGTAAAAGTACATGAATGCTAGACGAACAAGCTCCTCCATCACATACAATTGCTACAAAACATAAGAACATGAAGAAATTCAGAAATACCCCATATAATTTTAACCATAAAAGTATGGAGGGGAAAAGGAAATCACCTAGTATACAGTTCATTTCTTCTACAAAGTAGCTTTTATTTGTTGAATTTGTTCTGATTAACTAGATTTTCCAGGGAACCCCAATTTTTATCCATCTGTTAACTTACATAATATGCAGAAATTCAGGGAAATTCAAAATAAATACTCCGTACAATAAATGATTGAAAGGTACTAGAAACTTACTGTAGAGACTCCATTTACTGGCTTGGGGGATCCGTTGACTACTTTGGACGAAGAAGGCTTGGTGTCAGACGGCTTAGGCTCAGTTGCAATGGCACGCACGGCGGCGTTCCGTCTCCGAATCCTCGGAAACGACCGGCGGTTGCTGGCGGCCTTCAAAAAGGGAACGGAAACAGTACGAGACGGCAGAGAGGTGCAAGGCCTGCAGAAGACGAGCTGCGAAGCTGCGTCCATTGTTGCGGAATCAACAATTCAGATACTGCTAAGCTACCAAAAATCTAAAGATAAGAACTCAAATGAAAATTATGTAGAAATTTGAATTGAATTTGAGAGCGTGAGGATCTGTGAGTAAGCGGGAGTGGAGAGGATCGCAGCAGTGTATATTCGTTGTTTGTGACACACGCGAGTGGGTTATGGCTGTTGAGAAGACACGTGGAGGAGCGAATAGCAGCTAAAACGTTGGGCTGAGAGTTAGTTGGACATAGTGAGCTGACGGCTGGCGGGAGTTATGTTTACAGCCGTTCGTTTCGTGCTCGCCCGACCCGCGCCCAGCGGTACGAGTGTTTTTTTTTTTTTTTTTTATCACAATAAATTTTCATCGCCTCTAATCGATGTGTGACCTTTCAAATTCCTAGTGAAATTCAAACTTACACAGTATTATTGGAACAAATTGCACTTTTGGTCCTGTGAATATTAGGGTACTGACAATTTGAGTACGTGACTTTTAAAATTCCCAATTTAAACCTTTAACTATGTAATTTTTGGCAGATTTGGTCCTCCGGGCCAAATTGCCGGCCAATTTTGGCCGGAAAAACATAAATTTGTTCAAATTATTTTTTGACGAGGGTAAAATTGTCATTTCACTCCCTTCTTCTTCATTCTCCCTTTCTTCTTCGTTCTTCTTCTTCTTCGCCGTTGATTTTTCCCTGCTGGACTGGATATCCTTTTCTTGGGCGGTTGGGCTAATTCTAGTGGCGCCACTGCTCGGAATTCTGTCCGTCCACCTCGACTTTGGCCGGAATCAGCAGATCGTCGCCGGAGCCGCCACCGGAGCAGGAGCTCTCTTCTGCCTCCCCGCCGGGTTCTTCAGGACCAGATGGATCTTCCCGCCGTACATCGCCGCCATCGTGGCCGCCAACACCATCGCCAACTCCTCCCACGCCCGCCACCTCAGCCTAATGGTCCGCGGCCTCGTCGGCAACTCAATCCGGCAACGACATTTTCCGGACAGAAGATCGGTGGCCAGCTGACTTTCCCTCCACGCCACGGCGGCCGGGTGCCTCGGCGCCGCCAACATTTCCGCCTTCACTTACCACATGCTCCGAAACTCGGACGGATTCACGAGCTTGTGGGTGGCCTAATATGGGTTCTGGGTATGATCCACATTTTCAGTTCGTACCGGCCTGGAAACACAACCGTCCCGCCGGATAACCCGACCCGGAACGCCCATATTGTTTCCATCTTCAAATACTCGCACGCCGCCGGGAGCTTAGCCGGAGTTTTCCTCTCCTCTTTCGTTAGAATAATTAATCGAATTAATTGATATAGTCTCCTGGAGTGTTATGGTTTGAGTTGTACATAGCAATTTATGAAGCATTTAGTTTGCATAATATGTTAAAGAGTACGTTTATATTGGTATGTGAACTTGTTTAATTTAAGTTATGTGATTATATTTTGATATTGTAGGTTTATTTTATCAATTATAACACTTATATATATACTATAATAAATAAAATAACATAACATTCATTAATATATGTGTAATTTTCTTTTATTTATTTAATTATTTGTTTTGAGGCATTTAAGTAAATTAATTAACATAATTTAAAATATAATCACAACTAAATTACATATGTTAAAAGTAATATCCACGTGTCCTTAACTAAACACACATAGTTACATGGTATTCGGTTGCTCCCTTATGTGGGAGGTCTAGATTTCTCGCCTTGGTATAGGCGAATATTGTGTAAATGTGGGTATCCCCCAAACTAAACACACATAGTAATATATTACATGACCTCTTATGAGATAATCTATGCATTTTTACGCTTTCAACTTCAGCTATTACTCTATTAGATTTTCAACTTTCAGCTAGCTTATACGTTAAGTATGCCAAATAAAACATAAGACAAGTAAAGTTGTTAAAACGGATCAACGAAACGGGTCCATAAAAGCCCACCTTATGATAGAAGGATAGTTATGCTGTGCATCCGTATGCACCATGCATGGTGCATACGGATGCCAAAACGACGTCGTTTTATTAAAAAACGTGCGTCTTCCCTTTAAAAAAAATTCAGGTTCGATTCCCAGCAACAACATTATATTGTTCATTCATTCTGGATTTTTAGTTCATAGATTATGGAATTATAGTTCATTGATTATGGAATTATAGTTCATCGATTATGGAATTGTAGTTCATCGATTCTGAAATTTTAGTTTATAGATTATGGAATTTTAGTTCATTCATTCTGGAATTTTTAGCTCATAGATTATATTATGGAATTATAGTTCATCGATTATGGAATTATAGTTCATCGATTATGGAATTATAGTTCATATGTTGTTGCTGGGAATCGAACCTGATTTTTTTTTTTAGGGGAGACGCGCGTTTTATTAAAACGACGTCGTTTTTACATCCGTATGCACCATGCATGGTGCATACGCATGGTGCATACGGATGCACAGCATAATTTGCCATGATAGAACAAGCTAAAAAACTCGCCAATAATATGAGGATAAGGGACGCAAGCCTGTCTGGTCTCGCCTTGCCTTAGGCCCGCGAGATTAGGCAGGCCAACCAAAATATTAACTCTGCCATTTTTATAAATTTATAATTTGTTGTGAAAAAAATATGTAAATGCTAAAATAATTTTAGATAGTCTAAACTCTACAATTTAAATAAAGATGGTCATTAAAGATAAGGAAATTAGGGGATTATCTTAGCGCTTGTGTTCTGTAAATTTGTAACATTTATTTGTTTTAGTAATTTTATTTAAATTTAGTACTTTGGCATGCACCCGTTGACCATCCTAGCTCGCGCGGTAGGTGGAGCCGACTAAAAAGCTAACCAATATAAACATATCTAAAATCTCAAAGATTGTCACGTTCGATCATTTGACGAGGTGGGACGAGCTAAGTTTGTTTTGACGACTTTAACAACAGGATCATTCTTAACTCTTACAACCTTGCTCGAGAGCCGTTAGAGAATTGAAAGTAATTCGCGGGTTGGCCTATCAGTCTCCAGTTCTCGCCCTTTACTTATACATTATGTGCACAAATGGATCTTATTCACCTTTAATCGTGCATGGTCTCCCTTCTAATTAGTCAAGATCTCCAATGACCCTTGACCCCTCCGGTTCCGCACACTAGAACAAGACTTTAAGATAATCAGTAAATGGTCCCTAAGTTATAAGATAAATGGAAGTTTAGTTGTTCCTAATTATTATGAGTTGCAAATGCGTCCCTTAATTAGTCACAAAGGTAACTATTTTCTTTCTTTTGGAAGACAAAAATAGCCATTTGTAAAAGTTACACTTTTAGTTCCTAATGTATCTCCAAAAGACAAAAATAATTTCTTTTATGACTAATTAAAAGCCAAATTTACCGTCCATGATAATTAGGACTAAACTTATACTTGCCTATAACTTAGAGATTAAAAGTACAATTTTCTTTAAATATATTTGACTTAAATTGAGTTGGACCACCACGTCACCCCACCCATCTTCCCCCAGCAGGGCCTGGGGTCTTCTACCTGAAGGTTTTACACTTTTACATGCTATCTCTATGGGCAAATTCCTTTGGACATGTCTTACTACATCTTTAATGAAGGAATGAAGTTGCATCCAAAAAGTTGCTCATAATTGATAATTCTGCTGCTTTACATACCATTATGTGTTGGGCAGTTGGAGGATGCGAGTGAAAATGCTTATTCTATTTTTTAGTTGTGTAATTTCCAATTTTGGTCTTAACCTGTGCATGTTTCACTAGTTACATGGAAAGTTGTATGTTTTTATGCATGCTTACTACATATTAATTGGATAAAATTTCTGACAATTATGTCTTTGATGTTTTCTAGAAGGGAATTTCAGCATCATTATTTTGTTAATAAACCTACTGTCAACACCATAACCTGTTAATAAAACGAGTAGTTGGCTAGAGCTAAATTTTGGATTTTGAGTGAGACTAATTTATAGGTTAGAAATGCCTTTCAAGGCTACTCATTCATTCATCTACATCAACTTGGCAACGGCTTTCCTCCCATTTGATTTTTGTACAGATAACTTTTAATACTCCTGACTATAGGTCTTGACTGACTATTGCAAAACTTGTAATATTTTAGTTAAAGTTAATTCTACGTGAAAATGTGGAATGATTGATTTACTTCTTGTGATATTTTCTTCTAATTGACATCTCATATATGCTAATAATTAAAGAATTGTATTTTCTGCCTTATTTTTCTCATAATTTATTGCTACATGTAAATGTTCAAAAATAAATTCTCGAGTGTCCAGGAGATACAGACAAAAGAGATTGTTACATGTAGGGTTTAGGGTACAATGTGTTAAAGATATAAAATATTCTCCCTTGTAATTTTAGCTCCTAATTCTATCATTTGATGTGACATCAATGGGATGTCGTAGGGGTAGAGGTGTGGGAGGGGAGGCGCGAGAGGCCAGAGGCTGTGGTCAGGGATGATGAAGAATTAGAGGCAGAGGAAGGGCGGTGGGAATAGGAGGAACCGAGATAAGATGTGTAAGTGTCCCGAAAGCTATGACCCTGTTTGGTAAAATAGTTAGCCTATAGGTAAATTTTGACTTAGGGTCTGTTTGGAAACTCGAAAAATGATTTCTGGAAATCATATCCGGATTTTTGGTGTTTGGTTAGGCTGAAAAATGAGCCCAAATTTCAGGAAAATGACTTCCCTTTTTTTGGGAGGGTGTGGGAAGTCATTTTCCATCTTCTCCACACGTTGGCTTCATTTCAGCTCCGTCTCCTTCTTCAAAGCAGAGACACAACAAGGTTTCCGGCGGAGGTTTCCGCACGGAAACATTAAAAAAAAAAAACAAAAAAAAAAAACTAGAATGAGAGGAAGGGAACCCAGAGAGAAGTTCTCTTTGGTTTTTTCAGCTTTTTTTTTAATTTTTTTAATTATTTTTAAACTTTTTAATAATTAATATTATTTACTTTTAAAAAATAAATATTATTATAATTTTTTTTAACAAAATAATTAATTATATAAAATATTTAATTATACAATTCTATCTCATTTTCCAGATGAACCAAACACACAAGGACAGTTTTCTGTTGTGCTGCCAAACACAAGAAATGAAAATATTTTCCGGAAAATGACTCATTTTCCAGAAGTCATTTTCATGCTTTCCAAACGGACCCTTATTTAACCCAAAAAAAAAAAAAAAAAAAAAAAAAGTAACTTCAAAAGACATTAAACATTAGAACTTGACCATCAGATATTGAAAGTAGCTGTGGATTAATAAAGGGTTTGTTTTTACAGATAAATAAAGATGGTAAGAAGTCTTTGAAAAGATTCCAGATGAACCTCTACTTGAGCTTGCTCCTGCTAAACCCGCTTACAGGTACTCAATAGAAATTTGAGATAGCTCCTTGGATAGAAATTTGCCAAAAAAATGTTTATGCTGACAAGTTAATCTGTGATGTGTTAGAGTTGAATGGTGATATTAAGTACCTATTTGTAGCACAAATTAAGCTTAGTGAATCCACTTCTAACGTATAGGTGGCTCCCCTCGAACGCTCGGTTGGCCCTCGAGCAACGCGAGGAGAAAGCGATAGATATGGTTAAGGATTAGGATTAGGATTAGGATTATGATGAGATTTAGGTATTTGTTTGCCCAGATGATCTCATCATTGAAAATTTGATTTAGGTATTTGTTTGTCCAAATGATCTCATTATTGAAAATTAATCAGTTTTTCACTATAGCTCAATCTTAGATTATAATATGATATCAGTGTCTGTATCAGAGCATGTTCGGTCCACTTTGGTGACGTTTAAATTATAACATTATATTAGAACCTGTATTATAACATGTTCGTTCGACTTTGATGGTATCTAGATTATAATATTATATCAGAACCTGTATCAAAACATATTCGGCCCACTTTGGTATCAGAGCATATATCAGAGCATGGTGCAATTTTACACAGTGATATCATATGTAGAATACTGGACCAAGACTATGTGGTCTAATGGTACCCGGGTTGAACTTCCATTTGGAAGATTGTGAGTTCGAGCCTCAGTGGAGGCGTTATTGGTTCTTTGTGTTTCAGTAGGAAGTATATGTGATCCGTGGTTCATTGGTTCTTTGTGTTTCAGTAGGAAGTATATGTGATCCGTGGTTCTTTCTACTCAGTAGAGTTATGAGCGAGCGTTTACTGAGTTCTTTCTACTCAGTAGAGTTATGAGCGTTCTTTGTGTTTCAGTAGGAAGTATATGTGATCCGTGGTTCTTTCTACTCAGTAGAGTTATGAGCGTCCTTAGTAAATCCCATATTTTATTTTATGAATTTCAAATTAGTTTTAGTTTGGTTCTTTGTGTTTCAGTAGGAAGTATATGTGATCCGTAGAGTGTGTTTCAGTAGAGTTATGAGCGTCCTTAGTAAATCCCATATTTTATTTTATGAATTTCAAATTAGTTTTCTTTGTGTTTCAGTAGGAAGTATATGTGATCCGTAGAGTTTGGGGAAGGTTTTATTATGAGCGTCCTTAGTAAATCCCATATTTTATGAATTTCAAATTAGTTTTAGTTTGGTTCTTTGTGTTTCAGTAGGAAGTATATGTGATCCGTAGAGTTTGGGGAAGGTTTTATTATGAGCGTCCTTAGTAAATCCCATCCGTAGAGTTTGGGGAAGGTTTTATTATGAGCGTCCTTAGTAAATCCCATATTTTATGAATTTCAGTAGGAAGTATATGTGATCCGTAGAGTTTGGGGAAGGTTTTATTATGAGCGTCCTTAGTAAATCCCATAGAGTTTGGGGAAGGTTTTATTATGAGCGTCCTTATTAAATCCCATCCGTAGAGTTTGGGGAAGGTTTTATTATGAGCGTCCTTAGTAAATCCCATATTTTATGAATTTCAGTAGGAAGTATATGTGATCCGTAGAGTTTGGGGAAGGTTTTATTATGAGCGTCCTTAGTAAATCCCATATTTTATGAATTTCAAATTAGTTTTAGTTTGGTTCTTTGTGTTTCAGTAGGAAGTATATGTGATCCGTAGAGTTTGGGGAAGGTTTTATTATGAGCGTCCTTAGTAAATCCCATCCGTAGAGTTTGGGGAAGGTTTTATTATGAGCATCCTTAGTAAATCCCATATTTTATGAATTTCAAATTAGTTTTAGTTTTGTGAATTTGTTTTATCTGTAGAGTTTGAAGAAGAATTGTTTGTTTTTTACAGGTTAATTCACAGGGTAACGAAATCATTAAGAAGATTAGTACAAAAAGAAAATGAGGAGTATAGCTAATAGGTGACTCCATGAGCGTCCTTAGTAAATCCCACGATTCTCTCAATGTGATCTGTAGAGTTTGAGGAAGGTTTTATTTTTATTTTATGAATTTCAAATTAGTTTTAGTTTTGTGAATTTGTTTTAAATTGTTTGTTTTTTACAGGTTAATTCACAGCGTAACGAAATCATTAAGAAGATTAGTAAATCCCACGATTCTCTCAATGTGATCCGTAGAGTTTGGGGAAGGTTTTATTTTTATTTTATGAATTTCAAATTAGTTTTAGTTTTGTGAATTTGTTTTAAATTGTTTGTTTTTTACAGGTTAATTCATAGGGTAACGAAATCATTAAGAAGATTAAAGATCCAACCCCAATCCCAGGATGCTAAATTTGACATAGGGACGGTTTCTGCACCTCTGATTACCGATGAGGAATTGCAAAGTCAAATTTTTGCTTTAAAGGTGGAATTTAAGAAGAAAGATCAATTGGTGAGAAGTTGCTCTTCGAGGTGCTAGGCTTGGAGCGTGAAGTTGGGGCTCTCTGTGCATCACTGAATGAGGTTACCAAATCTATTTTTGAGGTGCTGGTGGATCTAAAAGCTGCTCGCTAGACCCTTGGGCAGCGCAGAGAAGAAGGCTTTGATGTAACTGAAAAAGGCACTAACAATTAGGGGTGGTAGGTTAGTGGTTTTTGTGGTGCATTACGTGTATATGAAACACTGTTTTTTGTGCATTCAAGACTGGATTCCACATATACTGTAGTGCAACCAGACTTAGGGGGGTGTAATGGGGACTTTTATGCACACAGTTTGAGTGTTTTTATTATTTTTTTAAGAGACAAAATAATCTCGCATTAGTAGACTATATATTTTAGAGACAAACAAATTCAGGTCCAATTACGCAGAGTTCTTGATTCACAGCAAAGCAAACATGGCCCCCAACGCGACTTCAAGTAGGGAGTATATTTTAGGGATGAAAAATGAGCACGAATATTAATTAGAGATAATTCTACAATGATCTTATAACTTAGGGATGAAAATTGTATTTTTATTTTTTTTTACTATTTTATATATTTTGTGTTATGTGAAGAATTCGAAAGTAATGTTTGACAATCTTAACGATCGTGCTCATATAATTATATATTTAATATAAGAAAATTTGTAATTTATGCCCCTCACAAATATGTCAATTATCTCACATATATTTAATCAAACAATGTAATATTATATTCTCACAATTTAAACCAAACACATAAGATAATTTTTAAAAATCTCGCATTACCTTTCAAAAAGTAATACAGCAAATGACACCCCCTTATAATAAGAAATTAGGTTGTAAATATCCTTGCAAGTTGAGCCATTTTCAAGATCTATCATACTTACTATTCATTGGTTAAACTAATTCTTTCTTTTTTGTTTATTTTCTTTATTATTATTTATTTATTTTTAAATTTAATTTTTTTGTATTTAATAATACTTTTAATGTAGTTTCTAAATATATAAATTTTGTATATTATTACTAAATTTAGTATTATGAAAAACAAGTATTTTCACTCGTGCGATGCACGGAATGGAATTGTTGTAATATATTAAGAATATTTAAATCGATATATAATTATTTAAGAGTTAATTACACCAGAGGTCGCTTATCTTTCCTGACAATTCCAAATTTAATCCTAAACTATAGTTATTAATTATTACGATTTATTCTATGTTATAATTCATACGTTAATATTCTTACTATTATTATTAACACTTCATTACTTTTAGATATTATTATTACCACTTATATTATTATTATTATTAGTTTCTTTTCAAGTACTGTTAGTATATAATGGTCGTGAGGCACAATAATAATATAACCATAATTAAATATGCTTGTATTGTATTCCGTGAGTCATAATAATAATATAACAATAATTAAATATTCTTCAATTCTATATTCTTCTAGGATTTCTATTACCATCATTAATTATTCCCTAATTTACCATAATTAAATAATTTGACCAATTATAAAGAAAGATTATTAAATAATCCACCGGAAAATTTTTTAATTAAAAATTTTAAAAATTCATTAATAAAACATAAGGTTCTCATAATTTTTTCTTAGAAACTATTTAATAAAGTACTTTTTTAAAGAAATTGGTGGGCCTAACCACCTGCGGTGGATAGATCTCGAAAAAATACGCGATTTAAAAAAATATTTGTCCAAAACGGACAACCGAGTCAAAAGTTATGCCTTGCCGAACTTTTGACACTTTACAACTTAAAAAAAAAAAAAAACAAAAAAAACAAAAACAAAAAAAAAAAACAAAACAAAAATTAAACGCCGGTTCAGCAGGCGAGGCGGCCGCGGAGGTGGCCAATTCCGGCTTTCCTCACCGCGGCCAGCAGCGCGATTTTTGTAACACTGATATATAGTATAGATATAGATTAGAATAGAAATAGTATTACACAATTTTATAATATTAGAATAGAAATTTAACCCAGAATCAATATATTTTATTACGAAGAGAGCTTTGTTAGGAATTGGGCAGGAAGTTAAAATTTCAGGATTTTGTTTTTATATATAGTATAGAAGTATAGATTGTATTACATTATTTTATAATATTAGAATATAATTTTAACGCATAATTATTGTACGAATGAGAAAGTAGAAATCAATATATTTTATTAGGAAGAGATTTTTTAGGAATTGGGCGTGAAGTTAAAATTTTAGGATTTTATTTATATATATATAGTATAAATATAGTATAGATTGTATTACACTATTTTATAATATTAGAAAAGAATTTTAACCCAGAATTATTGTACGAATGGAAAAGTAGAAATCAATATATTTTATTAGGAAGAGAGATTTTTTAGAGATTGGGCGAGAAGTTAAAATTTTAGGATTTTGTTTTTATATATAATATAGATTGTATTACACTATTTTATAATATTAGAAGAGAGATTTTTTAGAGATTGGGCGGGAAGTTAAAATTTTAGGATTTTGTTTTTATATATAGTATAGATATAGATTGTATTACACTATTTTATAATATTAGAAAAGAATTTTAACCCAGAATTATTGTACGAATGGGAAAGCAGAAATCAATATATTTTATTAGGAAGAGAGATTTTTTAGGAATTGGGCGGAAAGTTAAAATTTTTGGATTTTGTTTTTATATATAGTATAGATTGTATTACACTATTTTATAAGGGATAAAGTACAAATAAGCCACTGAACTATTTGGGAAACAGCAATTAAGCCATCGAACTCAAATAACCCTGAAATAAGCCATTGAACCCGGAAAAAAAGAGCAAATAAGCCATTGGACCCTGAAAAAAAGATCAATTAACACTTTTTACAGGTTAACTCCAAGTTTTTGCTGATTGGATTGCCAAATGTTTATTTTATTTACGTTTATTATTTTTTTATTAATATTATCCACTTGGATAGTATTATATTTTAAAATAATTATAATCAAAATAGTTTTGTGTTGTCGAGATTTGACTTGTTTATTTATTATTATTTTTTCACTAGATCTTTTGATTAAAAAATAATAATAAATAAATAAATTAGATCTAGACAATACAAAACTACTTTGATTATAATTACTTTAAAATATATTACTATGTAGATGAATTATAATAATAATAATAATAATAATAATAATAATGTAAATAAAATAAACATTTGGCAATACAGTCAGCAAAAACCTGGAGTTAACCAGTTAAAAATGTTAATTGCTCTTTTTTTTCGGGTTCAATGGCTTATTTGTGGGTTATTTGAGTTCGATGGCTTAATTGCTTTTTTCCAAATAGTTCAGTGGTTTATTTGTACTTTATCCCATTTTATAATATTAGAATAGAATTTTAACACAAAATTATTGTATGAATGTGAAAGTATAAATCAATATATTTTATTAGGAAGAGAGATTTTTTAGGAATTGGGCTAAAAGTTAAAATTTCAGGATTTTATTTTTATATATAGTATAGATATAGATTGTATTACACTATTTTATAATATTAGAAAAGAATTTTAACCTAGAATTATTGTACGAATGGGAAAGTAGAAATCAATATATTTTATTAGGAAGAGAGATTATTTAGGAATTGGGCGGGAAGTTAAAATTTTAGAATTTAGTTTTTATATATAGTATAGATAGATAGATTGTATTACACTATTTTATAATATTAGAATAGAATTTTAACCCAGAATTATTGTACGAATGAGAAAGTAGAGATCAATATATTTTATTAGGAAGAGATATTTTTTAAGAATTGGGCGAAAATTTCAGGATTTTGTTTTTATATATAATATAGATTGTATTACACTATTTTATAATATTAGAAAAGAATTTTAACCCACAATTATTGTACGAATTGGAAAGTAGAAATCAATATATTTTAGGAATAAGGTTCAAATTGGCCACTGAACGTAACCTGAAAATGCAATTAGGCCACTGAACGAAAAAAAAAGTGCAATTAGGCCATTGAACAC
>NW_017619354.1:4545000-4587500 GCF_001879475.1 Ipomoea nil
TTATCATCCTTATCCCATTTGGGATGATTCATTCTTTTTCACCCTATTAAGCTCCACGCATAAATGGAGATCTCCATTCCCAAATTAACTTCAACCCTAAATAAATAAATAAATATTTGCCTACAATTATTTATTATTTTTAATTTAGGATTAAAGTTGATTTGGGTACAAAGATTTGCATATCTGTGTGGATCTTAATAAGAGGAAGAAGGAATCGAAGGATGTGAAATTACCATTAGGACCCTATTTCTATAAGTCAACTAACATAATTTTTAACAAAAGACTAAATTGTATAAAATCATCAAAATCGAAGATTAAATTAAGTACAAAAAGTCATTTAAAATTAAATTTAGTAAAATTACTACCGTCAAGGACTATATTAGATATTAACGCATATTATAATTGAAGGATTAAAATTAAAATTAAAATAAATAAAAGTCACCACTAAAGAACTTCGTTCAGGTGAAATGTTAGATTTATATGTACGCAAGGGGATGAAAGTAGAAAAAGATTGGCTAAGACACGTTGTCATAACTCATAATGAGGGGGGTGGGCGGGGACGGGGGGCACAAAACCCAACAAATGAAAGAACCTGGACTCTTTTCCGTCCACCTTCATCATCTACTTCCTCTGATCCAATACCTTACGCCATCTTTCCTCTTCACACCATTGGTCATCGGAAACTGTCTGCTTCTTCTCTCCTCATTTCTCATTTTCTCATTCTGTGTTTCTCTGCAATTGCATACGCAATTCGTTCATTATACTGCCTGTCTGACTCTGTATATCTATATATATATATATACATATACATACAGAGAGAGAAAGAGTGCGTGTGAGAGAGAGAGAGATGAAGAACAATAGCTGTGCTAGAAAAGGAGTCAAAATGGAGGATTTTCAAGCTATTCACAAGCTTCCTCACGGCGATAGTCCCTACGTCAGAGCAAAATATGCTCAGGTAAACACGTTCCCCACTCTCTGTAGTTGTAGTTGTGAATGAAATATGTGTATATCCATATATGCACGTACTTGTGTATATACATGTGTATGTGTATCTGTAACTGCATGACTGTAATTACAGTCCGTGTTGCACATTTTTGCTGTTCTAATGGCGATCTATCGTTTCATTTGGATTGGAAAGCCGAGAAGTTTAAATAGATCGGTATTAGATGAATTGAATGCTACTTTGATTTGTAATGATGTGTTGAATTGAAGTTCTATTAAATCTCGGCGAAGGTTTGAGAATTGTGTATAGATAATGGCTGCAATGCTTGAAAACAGCTCGGATTGCAATCCTGGTTTGTGATTATTGGTGAATTTAAACAAAGACACTTAAATCATAGTATATACTACGGAGTATTTGCTTAATTCAATTTCCATGTAACTTGCAGCTAGTTGATAAAGATCCAGACGCTGCTATAGTGCTATTTTGGAAGGCAATTAATGCAGGAGATAGGGTTGATAGCGCGCTGAAAGACATGGCAGTAGTTATGAAACAACAGGACAGGGCTGAAGAGGCAATTGAAGCTATTAAGTCCTTTAGGGGCCGCTGTTCCAGGCAAGCTCAGGAATCCCTGGATAATGTTCTTATCGATTTGTACAAGGTATGATATGGTGAACAAAGTTTTTTTGGTTTTTTCTTGCTTAAAGTTACTGTGGTTTTTATGTATTAAGACTGTGTTTGTCATGGATTTGGCAGAAATGCGGAAAATTAGATGAGCAGATAGAACTGCTGAAGCAGAAGTTGCGGATGATTTACCAAGGAGAAGCATTCAATGGAAAACCTACCAAGACAGCACGCTCCCATGGGAAGAAATTCCAAGTTACAATCAAGCAAGAGACCACAAGAATACTGGTACTTCATTGCACTTTTAGTCTTCTGTAACAGTTCCTTCAATTTCCCCCAATTTTGTTAAAATTATTTGGGATCAGTTAATATATTTGTCAATGGAAATAACAATGCAGGGTAATTTGGGTTGGGCCTACATGCAGCAAATGAAATATGCAGCTGCTGAGATTGTTTATCGCAAAGCACAGGAAATAGATCCAGATGCCAATAAAGCGTGTAATTTATGCTTCTGCCTTATTAAACAAGTGAAATATAAAGAAGCAAGATATGTGCTCGATGGCGTTTTGCAAGGGAAACTTTCTGGTTCAGACGATCCCAAGTCAATAGGCCGTGCTAAGGAACTGTTGCAGGAGTTGGAGCCTTTTGAATCTGTGAAGTATGCTTCACCTTCACCTTCTACTGGAGTTAGCTTAGAAGATGCATTTGTTGAGGGTCTGGATCAGTTGATGAACCAGTGGGCTCCATTCAGATCGAGGAGACTTCCCATTTTTGAAGAAATCTCCCCTCAAAGAGATCAACTGGCTTGTTGACACATTGAGCTTACTTACAGTCGTGTCGTGCTGCTGATACATGTTTGTAAAAATTTTCCAGGTGATTTCAGACTAGACATGCAGTGTGTAGCGGTTGTGTTC
The DNA here is from genome assembly GCF_001879475.1 of Ipomoea nil. Classification (NCBI taxonomy): domain Eukaryota; kingdom Viridiplantae; phylum Streptophyta; class Magnoliopsida; order Solanales; family Convolvulaceae; genus Ipomoea; species Ipomoea nil. Next base: position 4,547,479 of record NW_017619354.1, read on the forward strand.
AATAAGATAGCGATACTATAGCAGATGGATATAAATTTTGTGTAGGAGTTTTGATCTGAGCTTGATCTCAATGGTGGAAGCTCTGGTTGATCAGGAGTAGTGGAGTACCTCTCCACCACACACACATACAGGTTCAATAATAGTATTTTGTGCTGTTCAGGGGATTTGCAGTGTTGTCTTAATCTCTAGTTGAGTTGCTCTGTTTCCATTGCTGTAAGTCTTAATGCCTATTATTTCCAATGATCCACTTTTTGAAACTGCATTTCTCCTAATTCTACAAACTTTCACTTAGGCATCTTCAATAGTTGGGGATTTTCCCCGAGATTATAAAGCAGTGGCAAGTGAAAGGAACTTGAATCTTTAAAAGAATTGTTCCAAATAAATTTTAATCGAGACACAGAATATGGCAAATACAAACACATAATGACCCTGTTTGGTGAATGACTGTTAGCTGATAGCTGATTGGTTAATTAGAGGCTATAATTAGTTGATAATATTAGCTAATTGTAGAAAGATGTTTGGTAAATTAGCTGTTAACTAATAGTTGTTTGGTATAATTTCCTTTCTCAAAAAGCTAATTGAAAAAATTGACTTGAGCACCTTTTTGAATTTTAGCATTTTGGAATTACAAAAAAGCTAATTAACCAAATACTTATTGATTCTTTAATCAAATCAAAAAGTTAATAGTGGTCAAATAAGTCAAAATTCACTTATAGGTTAACTATTTTACCAAACAAGGCCAAGGGCCAATATATTATCAGCAAACACATAATATGTTGTATAATGTTATGTGTCAGGAGTTAACATATTATGTATATGTAGTTAACCTATTACGTATCTTCAATTTATTTCTAGACACATAAATTGTTAATTACAAGTATAGAATATGTGACACATAATTTTTAGGTTAGAATTCACAAAGTAAGATAGATGGTTGTATATGATATAGCAATTGCGTAATCACCCTATTTCCCAACCACATGAATGCAAAGTAGCCCATGCGTCATATTTGCATAGGATATACGTACCTTCAAAACGCCAAACAGATGAAAGACATTCAATCCTACAAATCTTGGCGTAAAACCTTATGTCGCTTTCATATATACGACTCGAGACCAACTCTTGTTTGGAGTGTCTAGCCAAACATGACGAAAAATTTTCTCCAAGTTACGTGTAAAATAAGTTTAACTATGAATGTAATTATATTCAAAAGGTTGTTAATTAGTCAAATTTATGAATAACAATTCAATTCAAATTTAATGGAAAAATCCGTCCTCCGTATAAGGTGAAGATGATCCTTGCTAAAGATGGTAATGACAATGGCATTTCCCACCTTAATCTCAAACTTTAAACTTAACCTCGAGGTCTTGAATATTATATATTATTTTTATATTTATATAATTTATCTGTTAATAGTATTCATTAGTACACTAATATTTAATGTTTTTAAATATTTTGTACTACTTGTTTAGTTGGCTTGGTTAGGCATTGAATATTTTGAATATGCATACGAGATATTCAGATATTTTGAGTATTGCGCCCCCCATCACACCAAAAAAAAAAAAAAAAGACAAAATTAACTCGGCAAAAACCATATTGGTAGCTTAAGTATGAGTGGACACAAGTTACATACATTTTTCAAATTTATATTTCTTTTTTTGTTATTGCTTATTTGTATGTTGACTAATTGACTATTCACATATCTATCACCTATTAAAAAAAACAGTTGTTCTTGCGTAAAACAAATAAAATAATATAATAAGTTAATCTCATCTTAGATCCTCCGATTATAGTGATTTTGTTACGTTTAGTCATATACTCCCAAGTTAACCAACTGAGGTTTTTTAACTTTCAAGTTAACTGCCCGTGATCTTTCACTTTTCAAATTTTAATCAATTGTGCTCATTTCAGAAGGATCACGACTAGTTAAAATTCAAAAGTTGAAGGATCACAACTAGTTAAAATTTAAAAGTTAAAGGGACATGTTAATTTTAAATTTGAAAGATCATGAGTGATTAACTTAAATGTTTAAGATTAAACATGGCAAAATCATTTATATTCGAAGGATAGATGGCATTAGCTATTTAGCTCATAATATAATACTTGTTCAATCATTAAAAAAATATTATATGTTTAAAATATCTATCTCATATTGAATAAATTTCGCCCAAATTTATATATATTAAATTTATGATAAAATGTCACAATATTTTTTTTTTTTAAGAAAAAAAAAAAAAAGGAAGAAGAAGTGAAGAACAATGATAAGAGTCATTTTAGTAGGAAGCATGGGGAGCAGACGGACGTTAGTAACGTTAGTTAGGTAGATTGTTAAAAATAACCGCGTGATCCGAAGTGTTCTCCTCAGCGTCAGAGCCTTCCAACTCAAATTTGAAGTTGCCACATTTCTCTCTAATCCACTCGCCTTCTTCATCGATTCGCTCTCTCTCTCTCTGTATCAGCAGTATTTCAAGCTTTAATTTCTGTGTTTTCATCACCTCCTCAATCAATCAAATAATCAATCAATCCATAAATATAATCAAGGTATCTAGCTAGCTGCGTACGTGCCTGGGAAAATTGAACTATGACGCAAGATACGTTGATCTACAGCTTTGTGTCCAGAGGCACGGTCGTCCTGGCCGAGTACACCGAGTTCTCCGGCAACTTCACCGACGTCGCCGCCCAATGCCTCCACAAGCTCCCCTCCACCAACAACAAGTTCACCTACAATTGCGACGGCTACACTTTCAATTACCTCATCGACAAGGGTTTCAGTCAGTCTTCATCTCCTACTTTTTTCATTCATTCATCAATTCACATATATACATGACTACGATCATTTGGATTATATATATTCTAAGGTACCGCGCATGCACGCTATCTAGACTTCAAATTAAAGTGATCTGAAATCTTCAGTTTATATGTAATTTGACCTTGTAATAATAATGCTTGAAGGGATCGGATAATTTCAAGCATATTGGAGTGATAATGAGATCTCTTTTCATATTGGAGTTTCATGAGGATGAAAGGATCGGATAATTTCAAGCATATTGGAGTTGCATGAGGCTGCATGTATGACGGCCTTTAGGTTCCGTTTAGTTTGGTGCTGTTCATATCTTTAGAATGCTAAACTCACCTAATTGATCCATTTTCCAGTTTGAATCCTAAACTTAACTGGTATAGAAATGAGGGAATTGAACTGTTGAAAGGAATTTTTGTTGGTTTCTCCACATGATCTTCAGTTTGCATTTGAGATTTTTTTTTTTGTTATCAATTTGAAGTTTTTTTTCTCTTTCATTTTAATTTATTATTTAGCCACACTTGGCAGCCTACTGCATTGTTGCATCTGAATCTGCTGGATCGCAACTTCCAATTGGCTTCTTCGACCGTGTGAAAAATGATTTTATCAAGAGATATGGTGGAGGGAAGGCAGATACTGCAATTGCCAAAAGTCTTACTAAAGAATTTGGGTAACTCCCTTTTACGTTTTCTGTGGTGTTGATTAGAATTCCTGTCATTCTGGCCATTTATTTATACATCCCACTGTAGGCCAAAACTGAAAGAGCACATGAAGTACTGTGCTGAACATCCAGAAGAAATAAACAAGCTTACCAAGGTGCAAGGTCAAGTCGATCAAGTAAAGGGTGTTATGATGGGAAACATTGAGAAGGTGAGCAACTTTTGCTAGGTCTTTGTTCTAATAAGCTTTGCAGACACTGACAAATGTACATTGATATGTTGCTTATACATTCACTTTATCAGAGTTTGCTTCAACATATTTATCTGGTCTTTAGGTTCTTGAGCGTGGTGAGAAGATTGAGCTTCTAGTTGATAAAACAGAGGATCTTCGATCACAGGTTAGTTTGTTTTCATATATACATATGTTGAACCGATTAAACTCCATGCTATCTTCTTAATGTTTTAATTGTTGCAAGTAGTAGCCTTCTGAAACCCCAAGAATCTTCTTTTAGAAATATATTAGTAGCAATATAAGTGTAAATCGGGGGATTGGGATACTACCCCCACTCCCAAGTCCCAACAACCCGAAAACAGGAAAGAACCACAGATCAAAGAATGGAAAGAGCAGTGGCAGAGATCTACCCCTAACTATGCTTTGGCTAATACATGCTGATGCTGTACTGGTTGTTGTCCATGTTTTGATGTTTCAGGCACAGGATTTCCGGAAACAGGGGACCCAAATCAAGAAGAAGTTGTGGTTCGAAAATATGAAGATAAAACTGGTTGTGCTGGCAATCATTGTAGCTTTGATTCTTATTATTGTATTGTCTATCTGCCATGGTTTCAAATGCTGATTGCCCTGGAAAATATACTAGTTCCCTCCTGGACTCCTTGTACCATGACACATACACAACCATCCAGACATTCCTTCCATGTTCCAACCATGCAGAGCTTTCTTAAGTTAGTTTTTAGAAGAAGTTGTGCAGGTATGCCCATGCTTTTTAAAGGAATCTCTCACACTAATATTTTCTTCATCATATTTACGACGCTTTGCTGTCTTATACCATAAGAGAACTTGTGTAGAGAAATAAGATGTGTGAGTTCAGAAAGTTCTCCATATCCCAACTTGTTATCTGTTTTAGGCAATTTTGAGTTGTTGTCAATAACAGAGGATAGTTGTCCATGTCAATCTATTGTGATAGAAAGAAGACCTGTCAAGTGGGAACTCTTTTTTTTCCCTTTTATCAATACAAGTTTCATTACTGATGATCTTTTTGCTACTATATATATGTATATATATATATATATATATATATCAGTACTTTTGCCTATAAAGAAAGATTTGTTACTATGAATTTGCAGCATATGAGAAGTAAGTAATTATTGGCTCTTGAATTGCTTACATAAAAGAGCTAATCGAAAGAACACAAAAGCTCTCATACTGGTTACAAATTTGATTAACACCTCCATCTCAGCATCCTCCTATACATACATACATACTAGTAACTACTACTACTGTTACTGCATAAAGTTGTAAGCGCGGCATTTCTATCTTTTCTGGAAGTTGAATGCCTTAATGGCGAAGGCGAAAATGAAGCCGAAAAGAACAGGGAAGGCAACCGTGACAGCTGCAACCACTCCAAGAAAATCATGTTTAAACCCAAGGTAATCTTCCACGAACTCTTTCACAGTTTGATCTGAATCTCTCAATTTCGATTCAATATCTCCGAATTGTGATGCCACCAATCCATACAATGTCCATGACACGGGGCATGCCCAGAAGTACCATCTCCACCACACAGGCATGCTCTGTTAAACAACAAATTAGTGCTAACAGTCATAATTAATAATTCCTAATCGTATGGATGGATGGATGGATGATAATTGTGATGATGAAAAGCTAAGCAAGCTTACAGGTCGAGGGATGATGAATCCTGAGAACAAATTCCATATACCGTAGAAGAAGGCGGCGACGATAGATGCAACGTTTTGGTTGGGAGTAACGGCCACAGACATCATGCCGTAGAAGGTGAAGTATAACAGGGAGAAGAACATTACGAAAAAGTAGAAGAAAAACTTAGCCACTGTCCATTCAAACCCGATCATCGCATACACAATCACGCCGTACACTGCTGATTGTAGAAGTATGTAAGGAATTTCAATAAGCGCCTGTGAGCAACAAGAACAACATTAGGACTTTGGAGGAGGAGGATTTAGCATGTTTTCTGGTAAAGAGTAGAAAAAAAAAACTTACCTGTGCAAAGGCATATGGTAAGGCAGAATACATCCCGGCCGCCTTCTCCCTGTAGAAAACAGTACGTTCAACCGCGACCACAGGCTGCACCGACGAAGAGTTTTGCACACCCAGGAAGAGGACCGCAGCGTACATGGATCCCATAGCGTTAAACACATCCTGCTTCCTATCACTGAAGTATATATACCAAACCAGGATGGAGGAAATGAAATTTAGCACCTAAATACTGAATACATACATACATACATACATACAAAGTATTAGTAGTAGGTGGTGTTATGTTTGGACTTACACTTTGGTACCAAGGTCCCAGAACATTGTCCCGAAAGCCAGTGCAATGAAGGATGTGAAGATGAATCTAACAGCGGTGTAAGAGGTGTTACGCCAATAAGACCAGTGTTGCTTCCACAGACAGGCCATACATTGGCTCAAGAAAGACTGTGAGTATTGAGTCCGGAAGTACAAGTCCTTGGAACCCGGGCGAGGCGTGCTTAGTTCACTGATCAAAGCTTTGTTCCTCCTGTACAGATCTGAGTTCTTGTAAGCATCTGTAAAATCCACTCCCAACAGCATTTCTTGAGCTGAAGTTGTCACTTCCAGCATCCATGTTGCTGGATTGTATCCATCCTTGATTTTCGCCACTCCTTCAATCGACTATTTTCACACACAATCAGTATATATATACTTCTAATAGTCATAGATTGATATGAATTTGGAGCTTTGGGGTTATGGAAACTCACCTCAAAGTACTTGATCAAATGGCAAGAATTGCGACCCAATGGCCCCACATATATCTCTTGTCCTCCTCTTTTCATTAGGAATAACTACAGAAAGAAACAAGTATTGATTGTATGTTGATCAGTTATTTTAGTGTCTAAATCATGAAGGGAAATGCCACTCAAGGGAACTTAATTTACCTCATCGAAAGCTTCAAAAATGTCGATGCTAGGTTGATGGATGGTGCAAACCACGGTTCTGCCGGTGTCAACAGTGTTCCTCACAGTTCTCATCACAATTGCAGCGGCTCTCGCATCCAGCCCTGAAGTTGGCTCGTCCATGAATATGATGGAGGGGTTCGCCACCAACTCAACTGCGATCGTTAGCCTTTTGCGTTGCTCGGTTGAGAGACCGTTAACTCCTGGCAACCCAATCAGTGCTGATCTCAATGGCACCAGCTCAACTAGCTCCATCACTTCATCAACAAACATCTGCATGCATTTCAAATTACCCAAATGTAAGTGTCCCGACTTTGACAAGTATATATGCTGTTGTGATTAAGGATGATATGGTTTTTTGGGGGTTTGAGGTGAGACTAACCTTTCTAGTTCTAGCATCTACGTCTTCTGGCAAACGTAGCCAAGCTGAGTAAACGAGGGACTCATAAACCGTGACAAAGGGAGAATGGATGTCGTTCTGTTCACAGTACCCTGAAATCCTGGCAAAAGTTTCTTGCTTCTTTGGATATCCAGAAATCTTGATGTCTCCATCAATGTATCCCCCGGTTTTCCTTCCAGCCAACACATCCATAAGAGTGGTTTTCCCTGCCCCACTCACGCCCATCAAAGCGGTGAGAACACCAGGCCTGAAGGCCCCACTTACGCCCTTTAACAGCACCAATCTATTCTCGGCAGCGCCCTGATCCCTCATTTCCTGAGGCATGTCAACAGAGTACACAACGTCGTCAAACGTGAGGGAATGCGGTTCAAATGGAAGAACCATTCCCCGTTTCTGTGTCTCGGGGGGTGCCTCACTGATTCCATTTCCTCCGTTTGTACCAACAGTTTGGACAGAAGCAGTTTCTTTATCGTCGTCATCATCTGATATAAGAGCTTGGGGCTTGCCAAATGCTGCATAATCAGAGTAACAACAACTCATAATAAGCACCTTAAAGATGAATGAATCTCTTCTGGATACTCAGTTGTTAGGATTCTAAGATACTCACGGTTAAGATATTGGAGAGCTATGGAGTAACACAAGTTGAAGACTATTGTGAACCCGAAAAGTGCCCCCAGACCTATCCAATACCACTTAGATTCTGAGAAGAATCCTCTTGATGTTACAACTCTAGCTCCAAGTGTTTCACTACTGTTCACGACAGGCTGTCGAAATCAAACACCAGAAAATTTCAGTTTGATTCCAAAAAACTATATATGATTGGAAAATTTTTAAGTCACTGATTAAAAGATGTGTTCCATCTCAACTAAAAGTTTAAGCTGACAGAGAGACTGTACATTTACTATTTATTATATATATTATGCTCAACACTTACCTTACTCCAGCTATGTCCATTAAATTCATTAACAAGAATGCCATTCTGGGCATACATCAATGGTGAAGTCCAGTAACCCCAAATCCACCACTTCTTCACATCATCTGCATAATCAGAATGGAAAACCGACTTCTTTGTATCAGAAATTTCTTGCATAATAAATACATATTAGTATGTGTAGTACATAATCATTGTTACAACACAAACCTCGAGAAAGAACAACGCCACCAAGAGCGAATTGCAGAAGCAAAGCAAAGGATCCAAATGTGTTGGCAACTCCCATAGTCCTACCCATAGCAGCAATAAACCGAAACAGTGAAGAAGCCATCTGGTTTACCATGATCAATATCAAGAACTGTTTGAACAACCTGAAACCGAAAGAGGAAATGTATTATTTCTTGATCAATAACAAACCAACCAACCAAGAAATGAAATCATTAGTACACTCATCATGTTTTCACCTGCCAACATTCGGATCGAATCCCATGACATAGTAAGTAACAAACACCCAAAGACCGACTTCAACAAATGTCACCGGGACTTTGAGGATCCAGGAAGGAAGAGCATAAGCCCAAGGAGGGAAAAACAGGAGGTCCCTTTGCTTGTAGAACACCGGCAGCTTATAAATCGTCATAGGAAGCTCAGACATACCGTTGAACATAATCATAACCACCGCGAAAAACAGGGCGCCAACATAAATCCCTCCATCAGTCTCATTATTTTTGTGCATTTCAGTTCGGAAGAACAGTGTCATTGTAATAAGAGCCATAATGGTAAGCTGGAATCCAATATCAATATCGAATCAGTTAACATTCAAAATGTGAAAGGTGCAAACAAAACATCCTTAAAATGCCAGACAGGCAGTTGTGACTTAATGTTTTACCTGGCAGAACTTGAAGACGTAAGCAAATGAGTTTCTCTGCATTAGCAAATACTCTCTCTCAGTGCAAACCTTCAAGAGCTGCTTACTTCCTATGCCATATTTCTCGTTTGTCAAGGCCGCAGGATGGCTTTTGGTTTTATCGTACGGTGCCGAAAGCTCCTCTGCTGACCTCCTCCCAACATGGAAAGATTGGTATGCCTCCGCGAATTCCTTAGCCTTCACGAACCTGTAAGGCTCATCTCTACGTATCCAATATTGTTGTTGATCTTTCTTGGATGTCACCTGTCAACAATTCAGTTTAGTATCAAATACGGGCCGCAGATTATGAGCAAAGACGCAGGATCCAACCCTGATAGTCTTAGTGTGAGAGTCACACCTGAGCTCTCCGGACACTCTGGCCTCCCACCTAATCTAATGGAGTTGCTAGAGTGTTGATCTTGAGACGAGGGATTTCGGCCCAGTTTGGTAAAATAGTTAGTCTATCAGTCAATTTTGACTTATTTGATTGTTTGACTTAGTTAAACATTTGATTAATTAGCTTTTTGTAACAATTTATTGTTCCAAAAACACAAATTCAAAAAGCTGCTCAAAATAGCTTTTCCGATCCGCTTTTTTAGAAAGTCATTTTGTATGTAATCAGCTAACCGCTAACAACTAATTTACCAAACACTTTTCTACAATCAACTAGTCAAACTTACTAATAACGCAATCAGCTAACAGTCATTTACCAAACACTCTCGTATTTTATGGGCAATCATATATTAAGTAAAGAATCTATTGCATTTACTAATGGAAGAAATGGTTTAATGAAGTGAAGGGCAAGCGTACGTACTTCTTGCAAGAAATCGGCGACGCCTTTTCTGTCGGGGCATCTGAAGCCCATGGACTCGAAGAAGTCGAGGATGTGTTCGCGAGGGCCCTGGTAAACGAGGTATCCATCCGACAACAAAATAATATCGTCGAACAGGTTGTAGGTCTCGGGCGCGGGTTGGAGCAGAGAAATGACGGCGGTTCCCTTGAGAATGTGGACGTACTGCTTAAGCGAATTGACGATGGAATAGGTTGTGGAGCTGTCCAGCCCCGTCGAGATTTCGTCCATGAAAAGAGCTTTCGACGGTCCGACAATCATCTCGCCGGTGGTCACACGCTTTTTCTGCCCGCCCGATATTCCTCGTATCATTTCATCGCCCACCATTGTGTCCGCACAAACTTCCAGTCCCAGAATCTGCTTATGCACCAGTATCCAGTTTTAAGTTTTCATTAATTTCATCGCAGTTTTGGTCACTATATACTCTTCCATTGATGAATGAATGATGATTCAAATTCACATTACCTTAAGAATATAATCAGTCACCACATTTGCTTCTTGTCCTTCAGTAGCTGCAGCCTATATATACACACAAAAATCAAATATTATAATAATCAAAATCATGTCTTTTCCTACATTAAAAAAATAAATAAATAAAAAGAAAAAACAGAACTAGACTGTAATCACAAATTACTCATCTAATATCATGTCAAGTCAAGTGAAGCTTGGGTAATATTATTTGAAGTTTGTTAAAGAGTTAATTTAATTTGTATTTGACAATTCACTTTAAACATTTTTAATTAGAAAACCCTTATTTGGTCATAGTATTATGTGACATGATCATTTTTAGTTATTCATCCATAAAATCGTTGAAATGTCGTTAAATATAATGACATTTCAATTTTTTTTAATACAAAATCGTTTAATTTACCAAATATTTGTCTACAATCAGCTAATGTTATCAACAAATCAAACTCACTAACTCAATCAGCTAACAACTATTTACCAAACACCCCTAAATCTACCACTTGAATACTAAATATACATGTCAAGTGATTAAATGAGTGTAAACAAATGTGTTCAGCAACAATAATAATAATACTTTAATTTCTTATGTTTTCAGCAATAATGTAAATTATTGCAGGAGAATAAGAAAGTACAGTACATTTTTAATTGCTGAATTTGGTGATCCTGTCGGAATCAGAATCACATACGTGTGCAGTGTGCTGGCGTAGCATCGCCGCAATAAATTAAATGAATCTACTCTCCCCTCTGTTTACACTCACTGACCCTAAACCCTATACAATACGGAGTAATATATTTTGGTTGACAACTCTAAATATGACCCAATGCCTTACGTCATTCCAAATAATAATTTATCTTTCTAATACTTTACGAATAATGATTAAGATTTTTTAATAATATTATGTTGGGCTACGTAACCTAACACTTTAAAGTGACAACACGTACACTAATATTATTGGTCTATAAATTATTATTTTTAATATGATATAAAAAACACACACTGATTGAACAATTCATCAGTCAATTTTCTGAGTGTGATTTTTCTAGTAACTCAAAAAAAAAAAAAAAAAAAAACAAAAAACAGTGGGGCTGATCGAATTGTTACCTTCATGTAAACGTCAATATCGGGATCTGGTTTGATGTTTGCTGCTTTCTCCCTTCTTGACAATTCCGCCAACATTTCTGCAAATAATATATATTTCCCAACATTTAAGTAATGAAGTTTGACTACCTTAAAAGTAGGAATTAGGTAAAAGAAATACCATAACGAGAGCCAACACCCTGGCATCTAGCTGAGAATTCCAAGGTTTCTCGAACTGTCATTTCTCCAATATGCAAATCGTGTTGGCTAATATACGCAGCTGTTCTCTGCGGCACAAATTCGTCTAACCCATGCCCATTGTACGTCACTCTCCCACCCACCCTCAACGCTTTATCAAGCTTCCCTGCCAGCGCTAGTAAAAGTGTTGTCTTCCCCGAACTCGGTGGCCCCAACAGCAACGTCATTCTATACAATTACAAATTCAAAATCCATATCATCAACTAACCAAGATTTAATTTTATTTTGTACTGAGCTAAGAAGAAATTAAAACCTGCAGCCACATGACTACAGATGTCAATCAGCCTAAGCTAGGTTGTTCGTAACTAACTATTAATAGTTAGGTTGAACTTGGTAGCTTATAGTTTTACCAAGCTAACAATTCGACTAACTTAGTTAGAGTTGCTGACTAACCTGCATGGCTTGATGATTCCACTAACATCATTGAGGATAGTGAGGTTCCTTTTTTTGGTTCTAGTGATGTGAAGGGCGTTCAGCAGATCCTGTTAGATAGAAGTGATAATGAATATGGAGAGAGAGAGTATATATATTTATTTGACTACATATATATATATATATACCTCAATGAAATTTGTAGTGAAGTTGATGAATGTGGGCAAAGCTCTGCTGCCTGCATATGCATCTGCCTCCACTTTAAGATGCTCATATCTCACTTCTATTGTCGGCAAGTCTATCCCAACTCTGCATATATAGTTCAAATTTCACATTCCAAAACACATCAATTTTAACAACTAAATTACAAATTTGATTTTTATTTTTATTTTTAAGACAAGTGACAGACAAACCTATCTATTCTGTTCCTGAGTTTCATCAAGAACTTCTCGTTGTCTTCATCGGCAACATTAACAAGCCGCTGAAGCAAGGTCTGTCGTTCATGGAATCCGAGGTTGTTTATATCCACCTCCGTCGCCGGCCCTTCCGCTCCGAACAGAAGCCCTTTTCTGAGACGATCGAACGTGGGCAACTTCTCGAGCGCCGCCCATTTGAGAGCCTCCTCGTCGTCCTCGTCCCTGGACGAGCGGGAAAACACCTCCACGCCGGTGTTCCTCCATATGGAATTGCTGTTGGCTCTGGAACTCCCTCTTAAGCTCCCTCTCAAGCTCCCTCTTATACTCCCCCCTCTTATAATCCCCAAATCCGCCGCCTCCATGCTCTAATTCTATATTCGCTCCGACCCCTTTTCTCTTCTTTGAACTTTCGAGTTCTGATCTGGGATTTTTAGACGATGATCATATGATCAGAGTTAGTTGGCCTTCTCTCTGTTCTCAGAGTAGAAGAAAGCTAAGAGGTGTTTGGGTGTGTTGAAGATTGGCAGTTTTATAGTGGCCGGGAAGAGTAGAGATATCCAACTACTGTGAGGTGGGCGGCTGGGATTAATCCCTCAAAACTGTTATTTTTTTTTTAAGGAAAGACATCGAACTTTATTAAAACTGTTTAATTGCATTTCATTTATTTTTCTAGCTTTTAGGCATAAGACAACATTTTGTTTCTATATTGTCTAAAAGAGGAAAATAAACTATTTTACTAGTTTTTTAATCAAGCTAAAGGTCAAAAGTTATCCATTAGAACTTAGAAGTACCCAAAAAGAACAATTAATTGTTTTTCTCTTATTTTTCTTAAATTTTGCATTTATAGTACAATAACTATTAGGAAAATATTGAGAAAATATGATTAAAAATTACAGTATTCTTCAAATTAAGAATGCCAATTAGAAGACAGTTCCAATCAGACTGGTCGGATTGTTAGTTTGATAACTACAACATTTCAAGTTTAAATTTTCATGAGAACTAATATCGATCAACTATAGACATTCTAAACTTATTTATCTCATTGTGGGAGACAAAAGGTATTGGACAACTTAAGTTATTGATTTACCCATGTAGATCCTTTTCGGGTAGGCTAATTAAACAACTCTTGCCGGGAATTAAACTTGAAAAGAGTTACTAAGTACTGTATGATTAATTTGGCTAGGGTTGTCCATACTCTTTTACTAGTATAATAATAAGAGAGAAATGAAATTTGTTGAAAGTTTAAGTCATTTTGTAAATTTTAACCAAATTCAGTTAATTTGTACAATATAATAAAAAAGAATGAGAGATTTAATTTTATGTATATGAAAAAAAAATTTTAAAAATTTTGTTCACCATTTTTTCTATTAATATTTATTAGTATTATACTTTAGCGATAGTTATATTTGATGATAGGCAATGGGAAATTATAACCAAAAAATTAGGGTGCCTGCCACCATGTTTGACCTTTGAACTGGATCATAGGACATAGTGTACATTTGTACATTTTCCAAGCCACATATTCTTTGTGTGTTATAGTTTTAAAATCAATCATATTCGACTACTCCTGTTTGACAGCAACGTTGAGCAGCCAGGTTTGAATAAACAACATAACTGGCACCGTTAGATTGACCTAACCCATCAAGCCTTTGTTTGTCTTTTTCGTCTTCACTACATTTTTCTTTTACATCTCATTGCATACATATGTGAAAGTGAAAATGCCGCCTTTCTTACCCATTTTATATGAAATTAAAAAAAAAAAAAAAAAAAAGGTAAATGAACTTTTTAGAGAGTGAATGGGTATTGAAAATTAATTTAGCTGATAACGGGTTGTATTAACCTATGACTTCCTATTTTGAAAGAGTCACAATTATACTATTTGACCACAAAATCTTTGACATAAATTTTAAAATTTCTGAGATTTAATATCACATATTTGTATATTGTCACTAATATTTTTAATTATAATATTAATTCAAGTAAAAAGCTAACATAAATATTTACTTCATACAACTAAAATTTTTAAACTAAACTCCTAACAAATTCTATATACATTAAATCATGGTTAAACATTATTGTGGCTAAACTAATACTTAAATAAAAAAAAAGTTAATTATTTTTACTTATAATTAATATAATTTGATATAATAATCACAAGATATATGTTTAATTATAAAAATTTTAAAAATTTATAATTGTCACAATATTTACACAATAAGACTAGAACAAATGGATGTTGATAAAGTAGAACACAAAAATACATGCATGCATATAAAATGTTTTTTTTTTTTTTTTGGTGATGAGAGAAAGTTGGTTATTATTTTTTGAGGATATATATATAATAACTTGTTTTTTAAATAATTAAGATGTTAATTCGCAATTATTATATAAGTGCGTGCATATAAAATGATTCATTTAAAAAAATGATTGCATGCTCGAGATCCATATTTTATACTTTCATATTACATAATCATCACATATAAAATAGTTAAAATGTATTATATATTGTTGTATACCATGTGCGGAAATATCATGCATGATGCAACCTTATTTATTTTATGTTTAATTATAGTTGTTTATTGTGCACAAAGATAAAAAATTATTTTCAAGATTCAGTGTAGTTGGTTCGTCGCCTGACTTAAAGGACATGACTACAGGTAGTATGTGCATATAAACACTAATGAATCTGATCGGTGAGCTAATTGCATGATTCGTGATTTACTTATGCAGTGACTCTAAGGACGAGGTCTTGTTGATACATGATTAATTTAAACAAAGTTGGGACACCTAATTTTTTTTTTTTTTTTAAAAAAAAAACAAAAAAACAAAGATACAATTTTTTTAAAAAAATGTATTCAATATATATATTCATCGAATATATTCGTATGCTTGCTGTATCAAATTTAAAAAATCGAGGGCATAATATTTTAACTTATAAAATATAACACAACGATACATAGAATCTACATTTCAAATAGACCACAACTTTATAATGGGTAAAACAAGAGTGGAAAAAATATATTAAAACAAAATTAAGTAATTAATAAATAAACAATTTGTAGTGCCAATATTCTACGTCGTCGATAATCGTTGACACAAAGACTTTTAGTCCCTGGAGCCTGGCCCGACCCGCCAGAGGTTTATAGGGTCAATACTTAATTGGTCATTCAAAATAAATAAAATTCTTATTCAACAACTTGACAAACCTGTAATTAACAAGACTTCTGATAATGAACGAAAGAAAACGAAGATCGCCTTGAAGAAAAACCATTCTGATCTTGACATTCAATTCTCAAATCAGATCCTCCAATTTTAGTCGTTGAGAAAAATTGATATTTATATATTTTAAAAAATTATTATCATACATTTGACACATTAATCGATGGGTGTTAATAATGAGATATCGTGTCTCTTTTATTTTAACTAAAAATCGATCTCTTATTCAAACTTGTGTGTCCTAGTGTACTCTTTCTTACACAAGGCTTCATTTATTTTAGAAGACTAATACAAATCATGGTTAATGGTTTAAATTTCATTTCAAACAAAAAAAAATTATATATATTTTATATAAAAATAAATAAAAAAAATTCTGAGTCTAGCATGGGATTGACCTAGGATATCTGATCAGTGCCTAACCTAGACCCAGGCCCGGGATTTGGACAAATTATTCTGTGAACTCGAGTTTAAAAGTTTCACAATTTACCTATTGAATGTTCACAATTTACATATTAAATGCTTACAATTTACTTCACAATTCAAATTATGAACATTCAGTATGTAAATTGTGTATTTTGAATCCGTCCATAGTATAATTGTTACGAGATTTGGTCACCTCTAATATATATATATATATGTATATATATTGATTGCATCCAATATTATCTGACTTTTTTATCCAATTATACTAAATAATATCGACCCATAAATAAAACTTCAAACTATATAATACTTGTCCCTTTTTTTTTTTTTTTGTAAAGGTTGTTATTGAATTGGACAACAATCTAAATTAAACAGACCAAGAATATTATAGTAACAACACTTATGATTCAACAATAAAATACGAGGAAGTAGTTGCGGTGCACTTGAGTTCCGGCGGTCAATTAATCCAACAGTGCCAAAATTCTGAATCTCTGACGGTTCAAGAACATGTGTTTAGACTGCAAAAAAGCAAACTCCAACAATATAGTGCACAAAAATCGCTGCACGTAGACTTTGTCAACACCCGTAAATTAACGGCGTTAATTTTCTTTCTTTTTTACCCCACTAAATAAATTATTAAAAATGTCAATATCCACCTCATTTTCGGTTGGTTAAAATGCGGCATGATATAAACTTTGAAAAAAAAAAAAAAACATGAATGGTATGAAAGACACAAGTAACCGACCGTGAATGTAATTAAAGAGCGGCAAAGATTACTGGGCCACTTCAATACTAGAACATGTTTGATTCTTTTGTTCACACACAAATGTAAATGATTTTGTTTGGTAGAATATAGGCGCCTGTTTATAAGGATCTAAATAGTTTTTTTTTGGTGTTACAGAATTAGATGGATGGCAAAGTTTTGCCAGATATCATTGTTTCCATTAATTTGGAGGCTATTAAGTCAATACAGAGGACACAAGTAACCTTCTGTTTTTTAAATTTTTTTTTTTTTGTTCACATCAAAGTAAATGAAAGATTTGCTTTTCTTCTAGAAATAAGTTTCTATTCAATTGTTACAAGTGTCTAAAAAATCACACATCATAAATTTGAATCTATTGAACTTAATAGGTGCTATTTCACTTCTATGTTTGGTAATATAATATTATAATTAGGTTATCAGTCAATTTTAACTTATTTGATCACTATTAACCGTTTGACTTGATTAAAAATTAATATATGTGTATGATTAATTAGCTTTTTGTAACAACTTATTGCTACAAAACACTAACATTCAAAAAGATGCTCAAAATAATTTTTTTTAATCAGAAAATGTCATCATTTTGCATGTAATCAGCTATCAGTCAATAGCTAACAGCTAATTTACCAAACATATTTCTACAATCAGCTAATGTTATCAACTAGTCAAACACACTAACTCAATTAGCTAACAACTATTTACCAAACACCCCCTTAGTTTTTTTTTTTTTTTCAAAACATCTCATATTGGTCCTAGTATTATTGTGACATGACTATTTTTGGTCATTAGTCAACAAATACGTTTAAATGATGTTAAATAATAGGGTATTTCAATCTTTTTATACAAAGTGAATTAACCTGCTATTTTTATATATCAAGGCATTTCATCAGCTTGGATTTCTTCAGCAGGTTTTCTATCATCTACCATTTTTTTTTCGCAGAGACACGAATTGCACTTGAAGAAGACAGAGCACTCTGACCAGTGAGTTAGAGATTTTTCATAAATAATATATATATATATATATATATATATATATATAATGAGTCAACCCACTTTGTATTAAAAAAAAAAAAAAAAAAAAGACCAAATGTCCTTGTATTCAATATCATTTAAATAGGCATGTTGACGAAGGATAAAAAATGAGCATGCCACAATAATACAATGACCAACAAAGGATATTTTGAAAAAAAAAAAACAAAAACAAAAAAAAAAATTAAAAGTGAAAAAACGTGTATAAATCTAAGACCAAAAATAAAATTAAGTCTTAATAGATTGAAAATGGGAAGTAATTGTTTTTAAAAAAAATTCTTTTCACTACATTCACAGAAATTCAAAAGTAATAAATAATCCAAATTTCCAAATATTTCGGAAATCTAGAAGCAAATTTTCGTCGATGGATCCACATTTCCATAGTCCATACAAAGATCTGACTTAGAAAAACAAATACTAGACCTCCAATCTCCCATCGTTATGCGTTGGACCTGTGTCCAGCATGCTTGCTGGACACGAGTAACAGTGCGGTTATCTCTTCTTCTTCTTCTTCTTCTTTTTTTTTTTTTTTTTTTTTTTTCTTTTTAATAATTTCAGACCGCATCGTGATAGGAGTATATGTTCATAATTTTATTACTATATGTTAATAACTGTACATTCATAACTCCATAATTGTACGTTCATAACTCTATAACTGTACATTCATAACTCCATAACTGTACATTCATAACTCCATAACTGTACATTCATAACTCCATAATTGTACATTCATAATTTTTGAAGCTCTATGTTCACAATTTTAGAGCTCTATGTTCATAATTTTATCACTATATGTTCATAATTGTAAGTTCATAATGTTAGAGCTCTTTGTTCATAATTCGATCAATAACTGTACATTCATAATCTCATAACTGTAGATTCATAATCTCATAACTGTAGATTCATAACTCCATAACTGTAGATTCATAACTCTATAACTGTACATTCATAACTCCATAATTGTATATTCATAATCTTCGAAGCTCTATATTCACAATTTTAAAGCTCTATGGTCATAATTTTATCACTATATATGTTCATAATTGTAAGTTCATAATGTTAGAGCTCTGTGTTCATAATTTCATAATTGCATAACTGTACATTCATAATCCAAAAAAAAAAAAATAATAACGTCGTTAACGCTATTAACGGCAAAACGCGCGCGATTTTTTTTTTTTTTTTTATAACTAAATGATGCGTTTTTTTTTTTTTTTTTTTTTTTGAAAAACGACGTCGTTTTGGGCCCGTGTCCACAATTCATTGTGGACACGGGTCCAGGGCATACTTTGCCTCCAATCTCCTCCTGGGAAGATAATGATTTTAGTTCATTAATTACACACATACATACATATAATATATGAGTAAATACAAATTTTTGTCCCACGAATATAATATTAATAAAATGACAGTGTTGGTCACATGTTTAATTCCTACCACATCTTAGCAACCCACCCAACTCTAATTTTTTAAATTTTCGTCTTCATTCTTCAATTTCAAATTTTCATCCACCAAAGACGATAGAAAAATTAAAATGTCTCACCCAAAATTTTTGTTATTTTCTCTTTAATGTTTTCTTTTTTGTCCACAGATCGAAAAGGTGAAAGAAAATTTCCTTTCATTGATATGATGCTTGAGGTTAGACAAAAATGTATATATTGTTAATTTTTTGTCTACATTCAATTTTACTGTTATAAGTTTAAAAGAAGAACGTTAGGAATAAAAAGAAACAAAACAAATATTTAATCTATTTTATTAACTGAAAATATAAGCATTTTTCAAGAGTATCGGATTTATTTCCTCTTTGTTGCATATATTGGTTTGAAGTTTGAACACATAGGTTTCCATGGTTCTCCATATTTCATCTTTGTTGCATACATAGGATTGAACACGTGGGCTTCCCTGGTTCTTTATATGTATTAAACCAATATACTTAAATAGAGCTAATTTCAAGTTTTTCACCAGACGTTATGCCATGGAACCGTGTTCACCATGAATGGTGAACACGGTTCTAACGGTGTTAGTACACCGTTATCTCCTTTTTTTTTTTCTTCTTTTTTTTTTTTAATTAATTGCGTGACTTTTCTTCTTTATTTTCACATTTTGCGGTTTCACTTTAATTTGAGGTGAACAAAGATTTCGAACATTCATAAATTATGAATTCATGCCTGCACATTCACTTTGGAACCATGCCTACACATTCCCGTCCGAAATCACGGACATTCATAAATTATGAATCCATGACTGCACATTCACTTTGGAACCATGCCTACACATTCACTTTGGAACCATGAGATTATGAATTTTCTGTTATAAGATTATGAATTTTCTGTTATGAGATTATGAATTTTCAGTTATGAGATTATGAATTTTCTGTTATGCGATTATGAATTTTCTGTTATGAGATTATGAATTTTCATTACATTCATAATTTCGGACATTCATAAATTATGAATTCATGCCTGCACATTCACTTTGGAACCATGCCTACATATTCCCGTCCGAAATCACGGACATTCATAAATTATGAATCCATGCCTGCACATTCACTTTGGAACCATGCCTACACATTCACTTTGGAACCATGAGATTATGAATTTTCTGTTATAAGATTATGAATTTTCTGTTATGAGATTATGAATTTTCAGTTGTGAGATTATGAATTTTCTGTTATGCGATTATGAATTTTCTGTTATGCGATTATGAATTTTCTGTTATGCGATTATGAATTTTCTGTTATGCGATTATGAATTTTCTGTTATGAGATTATGAATTTTCATAAAATTCATAATCTCATAACAGAAAATTCATAATTTGATCAAACGCGCGCCGTTAACTCCACATCCGCGAATTTTTTTTTTTTTGGCCTAAAAACGACGTCGTTTTGCCTTGTGTTCACCATTCTCGGTGAACACGATTCCATGGCATAATTTGCGGTTTTCACACACTCCATTGAATAAAGACTATAAATTTTCATCGTCACTTAAAAAAAAAAAAAAAAAAAAAACATGGTTACTATTTATATCTAAGTTGACTTTTTTGGATAAGTTTCATTAGAGTTGGTGATATAATTAATAAAAATTTTGAGTACTCACAAGATATGGAGTAATCCACAATTCCACATAATGAATATAATTGAAGACCAATAAGGTTATAGGAATCAATCCACTTGCTTTTCTTTTTCCTCAACAAGATTAAATTTTATTACATACAAAAAAAAAATGAACAAATTTATGCTGACAAGTATTGTATGTACCATTTGATGTTTTATAATAGGAAGGATTGCACGTGTTACATATATCAAGTTAAATCAAATAATATAATATTTAGTATGAAAATTTTAGTACAAATAAATATTTTCGACAACGTAATATTTATAAGATAATATGTCAATCGTGAAGTGAACATGTGTGTAAATTATATAGCAACGAATTTTAAGGATTTACGAACAATTAAGTCTTCACATGCATGTTGGATACACTCCTGAGTGACACACATTCATATTTAATGATTAATTGTATATTAGTGTGATTTTGACACATATTTTTTTAGCAGTTTGTGTTTCTTAATTAATTGTAGCCTTGTTCATAGGTCTAATGAAAGTGATAATTACAAGCGGCCATATTTTGTAGTCGAGTAACATTAACTTTGCAAGCAATCAATAAATTCATCTACAAATTTGAAAAGAAACATAAATGAGTAAAGATGGAAATAAATGAAATTATTTTAATTTAGGGTCTTTTATAATTGATTTTTTGGGGGTGGATTTGGTTGGACAAATTTGATTATTTGATCACCTTACAAAAAAGCTTATGCAACACTTACTTAACCTACATGATTAAGATTTAAATAATCAGCTAAATTAATTGGTTAATAATATTTTTATATAATAAATGACACAAAATGGCATTGAAAAAGCTTGGTTTCATGATTAGAAAAGACAAACGCAATATATCTTTTCTTGTATCCATTGTTGTTTCTTTTTTTCCTTATTCCTTTTTGAGGTGTGCCAGTTAGAATATTCAAACCAATCAAACGTGACATGTACGCCACATGCTCCATATATACCACTTTTTTTTTTTTTTAAATTATTTTCCTAACTTAATCTCTTATCATTTTGTTTTTGGCCACTAAATATCAAGGTCTAAAAAAAATTAATATTTAATTAATTCAAATTAAAATGAAGGTTATTGATTAACCAACAATTAAATTAATAATTTATAAATTGAATAGTTAATTAATTATAAAATATCATTTCAAACGAAATTTAATTTATCACTCAAATAATTACGGACGTGTCTCGGGAAATTGGCTGAGATGATTCGATGTATGTCTTACTTTTTATTATTTTATTACGTAATTAAATATTATCAGTTGAGATTTAGTCTAACATATCTTATC
Organism: Ipomoea nil; assembly: GCF_001879475.1. Lineage (NCBI taxonomy): Eukaryota > Viridiplantae > Streptophyta > Magnoliopsida > Solanales > Convolvulaceae > Ipomoea > Ipomoea nil. The sequence goes on from NW_017619354.1 coordinate 4,569,627, forward strand.
TTGTGTCAACTTTTAATGTACAAATCTCTAACTAAAATTGTATTTAGATAATTGCAAGTTGATATTGATTTAGGGTTTTATAATCTGGCTAACTATTACAAAAAGTTGGTTGTCTGCATTATATATGGGGCATTTATCCACCAATTATGTAATACTTATGTGATATATACTACATTAGTGGTTGGTACTATTAGTGTGGTGTCAAGTGCATGGTCAGTGGTGCATTATTGTTTGTATTATTTTAAAATTTCTTAGTTTTAATTGTAGTACCAACTAATCAATATCACCTTAATTATAATAATAACATAATAATATCAATGACTATATAAAGTTTTCCACTCCATTTTATTAGGCAAAGTGGGGCTTCCCATTTGTCCCCCTTTTGTTTTTCCTCCGGGATTTTGGATTTAATTTATTGATCGAAATAATTTGTACTTTTTTTTAAGTGTTTACAAAAGGCTTTAGACTTTTGAGGGAAAGTTAATAATGGGTGTTTATTATATATAGTAGCTTGTTTTGAGTTCATAAACCAAATCAATGAGTGTATGTATGTATGTGTATGTATGAGTGTATGTATGTATGTGTATGTATATATATTCTAAAAACATAATAAGCTTCAAATCTAAGTTATGTCTCTGATTTTATGTCCATTTTTTCTGTTAACTTTTTTTGTACCTTATGCTATAAATGTTGTACTACATAATTATTTGGACAAAAATATCCCTGCCATTATAACTTCTGTTATCTTTCACATTATTATTATCATGCACATGCATACACAATATCTTTTTCTTACATTCTTCAATTGGTAAGGTTGATTTTATTTAGATTTAATTAAATGTTACCATAGTTATATTTAGTAATATATTATTTTTATAATTCTTACTTCATTAATATTAATATGAATTCTACAATTATATATATATAACTAAGATTTTAATATTAAATATTAATATTGGGCATATATTTTTGCGCATCGCGCATATAAACACACACACACATATATATATATAGGTGTGGATAAAATGACGTGATTCTCTTCCCGTTTAACCACCAATTTTAAATTTGAACTTTAGAATGTAGCTATTTTAAAATTCACTGGGGAGGACTATAAGGTCCAACGGTGTACCAATATAATTAATATCATTTTACTCTATTTTGTAATCCTCACTATTTGCACTTTAATTATTTAGGGAAAAACAAAAACAAAATTTCCTTCAAAATTTCACCTAATCATATTTTGGACTGTCAAAGATTTGGACCAAATTATGCTGTGCATGACATCGTTTTGCATAAAATGTGCGCCCTACTTAAAAAAAAAAAAAAAAAAAAAAATCAGTTTCGATCATTATGTTATTCATTTTTAGTTCATTCATTTTGGATTTTTTAGTTATTAAATTCTGGAAGTGTAGTTATGCAATTCTAGATGTGTAGTTATGAAGTTATGGATGTGTAGTTATGCAATTCTGGAATTATAGTTATGCAATTCTGAAAGTGTAGTTATGCAATTCTGGAAGTATAGTTATGCAATTCTGGAATTATAGTTATGCAATTTTGAAAGTGTAGTTATGCAATTCTGGAAGTATAGTTATGCAATTCTGGATGTATAATTATGAAATTATGGATGTGTAGTTATGCAATTCTGAATTTTTATTTTTTATTTTTTATGTTAGACGCCAAAACGACGTCGTTTTTGCATCCGTATGCACCATGCATGGTGCATACGGACATGGTGCATACGGATGCACAGCATAATGCGCTAGACCTGGCTCGAGTGATTATTTTAATAAATTGAGTTGGGCCACAAAATTCTAATGTTTTTGTAACGAGAAAAACATGTAGTTACTACATGAAGGTATGCATTGAGCAAATTTCATTGATGTATAATAGCCTGCAAACAAGAAACCATAATTCTAACACTAAAATTTATGAACTACGGAGTATTTTTTTTCCTAAAAATTTTAGCTACATATATGGGCAATTTATATCCTACACCACGGCGCGCGTTGCACTATGCGCCCAGATGCAAAACGACGTCGTTTTAATTATTTTTTTTTTGAAATTTCCCGCCCCAGTGAATGGCAGTAGTTTTTTCTTTAAAAAAAAAATCCGCTGTTCAAGAATGTACATAATGTTATACTAGAATACACATAATGTTATACATGAATGTACATAATTATATAACAAAATATACATACTCTTTTTAAAAGATAATACACATAATCTAACATAATACATAATAAACATAAACTTTTAACATAATACACATCAACTCTTAACATAATACACATAAATTTTCTGATTCGGATGTACATAATTGTATAAAAAGAATGTACATAATTGTATAAAAAATACACATAACTGTATGAACCAATACACATAACGTTGTGAACAAATACACATAACGTTGTGAACAAATACACATAATCTCAACAACTTCCTACCGCGCCTCCCAACATTATCCCAAAACAACGTCGTTTTGGGAGGCGCAGCGCACAGTGCCATGTGCGCCGTGGTGTAGGATATAACGATTGACATATATGGAGTCTTAGGCCTATTTTAAAATTTACAAGACCTTTGGGCTTGAGCTTCCATACAAATCTATAAGTAAAAGCATTTGAATTCACAGAATAAGGAAATTCGTAATGCATATCCAAGGCCCATACATAAATGGCCAAATTTTCAAAAGCCCAAGGGTCTATCAATAAATCATTATTGTATGAGTTCACACAGCTGCGTGGATCATAAATAAAAATTACATTATTTGTATACAACGCTCTTGTCAATAGCTTCACCAAACTCTAATTATTTGAGTTCAAGCTTGACTAGACTATGCTTAATAAATATTTTTCAAATTTTTTTTACACAACATGTAATAACAACCATTTACAACCAACTATGAAAAAATTATTGTTGTTAGTTGATTGGGTTAATTAGACGGTATAACTAGTTGATAACATTAGCTGATTGTAGAAATGTGTTTAGTAAATTAGTTGTTAACTATAATTGTTTGATATAATTTCTTTTCTCAAAAAGCTAATTGAAAAAGTTGATTTGAGCAGTTTTTTTAATTTTAACATTTTGGAGTTATAAAAAGCTAATTAACCAAACACTTATATTACTTTTTTAATGAAGTCAAATAATTAATAGTGGTCAAATAAGGTAAAATTGGCTGATACACTAACTATTTTACCAAAGAGGGCCTATATATTTTGATTATAGCAATTGTGTAATATATAAATATAAATATATAATCTAATATGTTGCTTCAGCTTGAACTTAGCACAAGTTAAGAATAACTAAATCAAGTCAAACTTTCATCTAATCTAATATGCGTAATGAGTGACTGGTTTGACATGCTCACACTATGATATAATATTATGAAGTAAATTTGAAAATATAACCATTTTTATATTCATTATATTCAAACAAACCTTGAATAAATGTCCGAAGAAATTCAAAAAAGTTAAAATATTTACCATTTGGTTTGAATATCAAGTCTTATAAGTATTATTATTACCCAACACACATTGTTGGAAAAAAATAGAATAAAATGTCATTTTAAATGACTATTTTGTGATATAAGTATTAACGGGGTCCACTTCTATTTAGAGCAAATTATTGTTTCAATCATGTATGATAATTGGGTATATACTAGTTTTACACAATTATTAAAAATATAAACATACTATTACAATAATTAGAAATTAAAATTTTAATATGATACACGGCGTGTATAATGAAAAATTTTAGATTTAAAAAAAGAAATATTTTTCAACTATTTGGTGGTTGTAAAAATTGAAAATTATTTTCTCCAAGAAACTTTCAACTCAAACATTTGACAATATGATTAAAATTTATTTATATACTTAAAATGTGCATTGAACTTTTATAAGCAATCCTTAATATGATATAGACATTTGTAATCATAGTATTGTAAATTTAAAATAATCTTGAAATGAAAAAAAAAATTTCAGCGATCGTGTTTGTAACTTAACTCGTGAGAAATTAATATCGAAACTTAAGAAATAGTAATTGTGACTTGTGAGAATGAACACGAGTCAAAATAGTGGACAAAAAGTATGATAATTTCATATGTACAAAGTTGTGAAAAGCATATAACAGCGGAGAAGAAAGTGCAACAAAGTGGCATGATGGTTTAAAAAATGTTTTCAAAAACGGTCGAACAATTTGTTGTTGTCCTGAAGCAGCTTCTCAAACGCCAAGCACAGCTCGTCAACTGTAGATTCCCTTTCTTGGATATGGAGCTTCATCTCCTCTAGCTCCTGCCTAGTGGCCTCCAATTTAGCACCATCACTCTCACTCATCACCGCACTCTGGGTTTCGTCATTGTACTTTTGCTCTACTTCCAACACCATATCACTTGCTTCTTCATTAATCTGTAAGGGAGAAAAACAAACCCAAACCAAAACACATTAAAAGAGAGGTATTCAATAAGACTTTTCGATCCAAAAAAAGATTAGAATTTCAATCCAAAAAAAGGTTACATAATTTGCAATTAAACATTTTGAAGAGAGGAATCAAGAACCGAACAGAGAACACGGTAGAGAAAACTGATGAAATTAGATATACCTTCTTGAGCTCATCTTGAATCTCTTGAAGCTTTCCGTTCATCAAGTACAGTATGGGATTCATCAAGTGTAGTGTGGGATTCCTCAAGTGCAGCCGTGATAGTCTTGCGGGCTTGTCTGCTTCAACCTTCTCCATATAACCATTTTGACCTAACAAAACAGCGATCTTACGATCCTGTTTTTTTAATAAATCTTCCATACCCTGCATCATCTCTACAACTCTACATTCAAATTCATCAACTGCATTCTGGGATTCCATGGCCTGCAATAGACTAGTTTCTGTGATCACTTACAATTATGTCTTAAAAAACAATTTTGTATACAATTATGGAAACCTTTATTCAATGGAACCTCAAACTGTGATCTAAACGAGCCTTATATATTGTTTCACATTTAAAGGAAACCTTGAGTTATTTTCTGAAATTACAGTTAACTACTTAAATTTAATTTTATGAGAAAAAAAAATACAAAACTAAATCATACAGATTAAAACTGCGAATCTGTAATACACTTTACGGATCGAAATCATAAGTCAGTTTATACAATTTAATTTTCAGATACAGATTAAAACTTAATACAAATTGTACAGTTTACGGATCAAAGTTATAAAAGGAACAAATTTTCAAAAAACGTTAATTTCTTGGAACAAATGAAAATAAAAAATAGCAGTAAAGCCAGAGACTGATAAGGATTGAAGGATTCGAATGAGATTTCGCGTATGAGTAGATGATGTTAGAGGGGACTTACCGGAAAGGCGGATAGAAGGAGACTGGCTACTGGCTAGTCAGAAAGGCGAATTGAAGCTGAGGGCTGATGGTATCTTGGCGTCTGGCTGTCTAGGTTTGATAGAGCTTATATAGTTTACTAGTATTTTATATGTGCCATATACAAAAATTTATACCCAATAATATTAATAAGGTTAAAATTTTAATTATGTTAAAATATTTTTTTTAATTATAGTATATAATTTTATTTTTATTTTAAAAATCATACTTGTTTACTTCATATATTATATTCTTTCAAAAGGCTGAACTCCAATCCTAAGGGTCTCCACACTCCGACCCGACAGAGCATTTGGGAGGATGTAAATCATGGTAACTCAACTGAACATGAACCACATAGGCTAGACCGGTGCTCACTGCACACAAGGAACCCCCTCACATTGAGAGATGTTATATACTTGTTGACTTCATATATTATATTAAAGTATAGTTGATAATTTGAGTAATTATGGTATGATTAATATTATTAAAGCAAGAATTTTAGATATTATAAATTACTAAATATAATTATGGTAATATTTAATTAAAATTTTAAAGAAATCAAACTTAAAAATAAGAAAAGATATTGTTTATGTATATGTATGATAATAATAATAATAATGGAAAAAGATAACAAAAATTATACCGATAGGAATACTTTTGTCCAAAGAATAAGATAGTATAACAATTTTAACATGATGTACAAAAAACAAATATTAACAGAAAAACGGACATAAATTAATAATATAACCTTAATTAAGAAGTGAGAACTACAAATAAATTAAGTAGTATTTCAAAATAAGCTATTGAATTTTTTTTTTTTTTGTCTCTTTATCATTATATTATTTTACAAACATTGGAAATGTAGCCATTTTAAACCCCATGAGGGAGGACTTTAAGGTTGAACAATAATGTACCAACAAAATTAATCTCATTTTACGTACTCTATTTTTTACTCACTACTTGCACTTCAATTATTAAAAACAAAACAAAATATCCTTTTGAAATTTCACCTAATCATATGTTATTTAGGTTGTCCGAGATTTTAACATTGTGTGGAAAGGGAGTAGTGCTTGCAAATTGCAATCACAAGTGACCAAGACATTGTGGTGGAGCATAGACTATTAATTAATTACCAGTACTTATATGCTACCTCCTTTCTCTATAACATGTATTGTATACAAGTTAGTTTTTTGCATGCATGCCTAAGATCTAATTTTAAAATTTTAAGTTAGGAAAATCCAAGTTTGATTATGTTAAACTATTTAAAATAATTCTTATTGGTTTATTGAATAGAAGAATATCCAAAAACATGAGAATTATGTGCTAGATTCTATAATTGAATAGCAGAAGATGAATTTGTTTAATCACGTTCTTACAAGTCATAGTTATATTTATAGGTGTAATTCTAGCTGTTACAGATTTGCTCACGTTTAACAAAATGGCAATCGAAGATCACTATTACATTGTCATAAGATTACCCAGCCAGCTTAAATACCACTAAATTGGTGTGCATGTGTAAATTGCACAAATCAAATTATTCACAATTTGTGTTTAAAAAATCTCATGGTTGTTTTCTGTCGAATATAGGAATCAAAACTTCTTTGATAGTAAAAAATCGTAGAACCTTAAACTCAGTTTGATTATAATTAAAGTTAAAATTTAAATGGTTAGCATAGACTGACAAAGTCATCATTTAATTGGTTGCCATTATACTTATTAGTATTAGGGTTACAATTATAACAATATAAAGTACGTGTAAACTATTAAAATGCAAGTTACACTGCAACCATACGAGTTTAAAGTTCACGAAAAATCACTTTCTAAAATGAAACAATAAAATAATCTTAAAATGTCTAGGAATCAAGTTTTAAATAGTTGTTCTTAACCAGGCTTAGATTGTATTGTCATCATTTGCATGTCACTGAATTATATACAAATTTATATATTTTTAAAAATTTGACAACTTAGTGTACACTCTTGATAAGTTTCAAGACATATGCAATTTTTAGTGCAAAAATAAGCCTTGTTTACATTTACTATTTACTATCTCAATAAAAAAGTAATATCCTACCATGTTGTAATGATTGTCAAAGACACTCAATTAACTCAGAGGTTGATATATAAATAGTACCGTCATCCTTTCACACAAAAATACATATAGAACACATTCATATATACGTAGAGAATCTCAATATTCAGAAAAAAGCACATCAAACAAGCATGACGATAAGAAGTTAAAGTGCTCAATATAATAACCATAGGAAGCAAGCGAAAATAAACAATGCAATATAAAGATAGATAAAGTTAAAACGTACATGGTTTCATAGCTATTTACTTATTTGGCCACATTAATTACTTGTATGATAAGTATATATATAATACTGTCTTGTATTCCAATTATCCATACCTTCAAGCCAAAACCTGTTAATCATATTATGTAATGTTAGTGATAATTTTATTTTAACTGATAAATTTACATTATAAAATGAGGATGTTTTTTACACAGAGAACCTGTGCTAGATATTGTAAAATCATTATTTGTTGCGTTTACCAATTTCATGCAGTCTAGTGTACTTCAAAATTATTTTCATATAAACTATTATAAGATTAGGTTAAATATAATCAGTTTTGTTTAAATCCTTCCTTAATTAGTGTATCGTAATATTTAAATTATTTAGGGCAAATTATTGTTTCAATCACGTATGATAATTGTGTATATACTAATTTTACACGATTATTAAAAAAAATTTCGAGTACTACTGTTTCTGTTACAATTTTTAACAATCGTGTAAAATAAACATAGACTATGTAAATAATTAAATTTAAAACAAACAAAAAAATCAACCATTTAGTGATTGTAAAAATTGAAAATTATTTTCTCCAAAAAACTTACAACTCAAACATTTAAAAATGTGATTGAAATTTATTTATATACGTAAAATGTGCATTGAACTTCTATAAGAAGTCCTTAATATGATGTAAACATTTGTAACCATAGTACTGTCAACTTAAAATAATTTGTAACTCGTTATGAGAAATTCATTTAATAATTTCCAGACACAAGAAATAAAAATTGTGAGAATAAACATGGGACAAAATAGTGGGCAAAAAGTCTCATAATTTATGTTCAAGTCTCATAAGTAGAGAAGAGAGTACAAGAAACTGGATGGCTTGATTGTTTCAAAAAAAATAAAAATAAAAATAAAAAAAAAATCAAAAAAGACTTAATGTTGTGTTTGTTTCTCACGTGGGAATCAGAATCGGAATTAAATCAAATAGTTGGTAATGAATTTTAGTGAAAGTATTTTGCATGTTTGGTAGTAGGGTGAAATTTGAATGATTACTAATATTAGTGTTTAGTTATGTATGATCCTATAATGAGAATAAATGTTATAAAAATACAAGAACAAAAAATCAAGACAATGGATTCTGATATAAAGACATCCAAAGCACTAATATATACTAAAAAAATAAAAATAAAAATTTAAAAGGACTAATCCAAACAACCCTTATTTTATTAGGAAATGAGTTTTTTAATTGAGGGGTAATCAAATTATATAGTAGCCAAGACCTTGTGAGTTCCAACTACACATTGTGGTCCGGATCTTTTTGTTTAACGGTCTAACTCCGTCCAAGGGGATCATCACTTGTGGGAATTGAACCCGGGTTATCTCATAATTCTCCCCCACAAAAAGAACTCATTTGCTACTTGAGCTACCCTGTTGGGTTAACAGATACTACATTGTAATATATTCAGTAGCATTCAAAAAAAGAAGTTAAATCCATAAACCAAATACATCCAAATTTATAATTTTATGCATATATGGCAAGCATCATCTGAAATGCCAACCCCAGGTTGTGAAGCGTAGATTCCCTTTTTAGGATATTGAGCTTCATCTCCTCTAGTTCCTGCCTACACGCCTCTAATTCAGCAAGCTCACTCTCACTCAATTCAATAATCTTGGATCCCTCATTCTCTTTCTCATTCTGGGATAATGCACTCTCATTCTCATTCTCATTCTCATTCTCATTCCGGGACCCATCAAGTGCAGTCTCATTCTCATTCTGGGATCCAATCAAGCCACAGGCCCGTAAAAAGGCCGCGCGATTGTCCGCTATAATCTTCTCCAACTCAACCTTTTGACTTTTCAAAACAGCAACCTTACGACCCTGTTTATTCAGTAAATCTTTTACACCTCGTGTCATCTCTATAACTCTGCGTTCAAATTCATCAAGTGCAGCCTGGGATAATTGGGATTCATCAACTGCACTCGTCTGAGATTCCATGGGCCTGATCGAGGAATATCAATAATTTCTCTGATCAGATTATACAGTTTACGGATCAAAGTTTCAAAAAGAAAAATTTTCAAAAACTTAAAGCTTTAATTTTCTGAAAATAAAAAAGAACAGTAAAGCCAGAGACGGTGATTCGAAGGAGATCTCCTCGGGAGTTGTGGAGATCAGAGGGCCGATGGTGTTAAGTGAGAGACAGATGCTAGAGTGTTTGAGGTGAGGAGTGAATTAAGTTGAGACTCTCAAATCAGCTTTATATACACATAGGTAATTCGAGTTTCTACTTATATGATTCTCTTTTAGTATACTTACATGTTTTGAGTTCAAGCCTTGAAAATGTAACTATTTTAAATCCACCAGAGAGGACTTTAAGGTTTAACAAAATTAATCTCATTTTACTTTATTTTTCACTCACTACTTGACTTTAATTATTCAGGAAAAAAAAAATGTTCTTTGAAATTTCACCTAATCATATTTTAAGTTATCCGAGATTTGGACCAAATGTTGAACCTGGCTCGAGTGATTATTTTAATAAATTGAGTTCGGATAGGAATTCATATTTAAAAAATATGTAATGAGGAACACATGTCAATATTATTTGAAGGTGTGCACTAAATAAACACCAATAATGTATAATGGCTTGCAAACAAGAAACCATAATTCTAACAATAAGATTTATGAACATTATTTTCCTAAAGTTTTTAGCTACATATATCATATATGGAGTCTTAGACCTATTTCAAAATTGATAAGACCTCTGGCCTTGGGCTTCCATAAAAATTTATAATTACAAGCATTTGAATTCACAAAAATAAGGAAATTACTAATGATTAAACAAGGCCCATACATATATGGGCCAAATTTTCAAAATGCCCAAGGTGAATCAATTAACTACAATCGTTATACCATGCATCAGGGCGCACATAGCCGCGCCTCCCAAAAGGCTAAAACAGCGTCATTTTGTTAAGTTGTGTGAAAAATTAACGCGACGAAAATGTATGTGTATTCAGTTATAAAATTCTGTGTTTTCAGGTATAAAATTATGTGTTTTCAGGTATTAAATTCTGTATATTCGAAATAGGGGATTTTTATCATTTTAAAAAAGATTATGTGTTTTCAAGTATAAAATTCTGTGTTTTCTATTATATAATTCTGTACATTCGAAACATTGGAATTTTCAGTTATAAAATTCTGTGTTTTCAAACATAAAATTCCGTGTTTTCTATTATATAATTATGTACATTCGAAACATGGGGATTTTCAGTCATAAAAATTTTGTGTTTTCAGGTATAAAATTCTGTGTTTTCTATTATACAATTATGTACATTCGAAACACGATTTTTTTTTTTAAAGAAGTTAACAGCATACATGCAACAAAGGTACAAAACGACGTCGTTTTGAGTCAGGACGCACCATGCATTGTGCACCCTGGTGCACGGTATAATTTGCCAATTAACTACTGTTGGGTCGTTGATTGAACTACGAAGGTTTTTTATTTTTTATTTTATTTATTTATTTATTTATTTATTTATTTATTTATTTAGTTTTGGGTTAAGCTTTTCTCAAGTAAGAAACAAACTTTGTTGGTGTAATATGTAATGGGCCAATTATGTTGTGTAATCGTGTGTACCTTGTAAGGCGGACACAGTTTCAAAACTGTCATAATTTTGAATATATAGTTCTATAATTATCAATATAGAGTTATATAATTATGAACATAGAGTTCTGTAATTGTGAATATAGAGTTTAATAATTGTGAATATGAAGTTCAAAAATTATGAACATAAAGTTCAGAAATTGTGAACATAGAGTTCTATAATTGTGAATATAGAGTTCAATAATTGTGAATGTGAAGTTCAAAAAGTATGAACATAAAGTTTTATAATTATGAACATAGAGTTAAGTAATTATGAATATAGAATCGTATCCACCTACTTTACAAGTGGATAAGGTAGACACGATTCCACGGCATAACAATGGTATGTAATGACTTTTCGTATCTAATGATTTTGTGATGTTGTATTATTTGATTAGATTTTTTATTTGTATTTTATTACTATGTAGGTTATTTTATTGAATATAAAACTTTTGTTGTCGCACGTAAATTTTTTTTTTTTTTTAGTACTAATGACTCTGTTACAATGTAGTATATGTCCATACATACATTGTTTAACATATTTATATCACTTAATTAAATTATTTGTAAATAACATTTAACATATTTATTTAAAGAGTTAATTTCATTTTTAGTCCTAGATATATATGTGAGAGTCTACTACTTTTAGTCCTTTTTTATTTGAACATCAACATCTAGGGTTCTAGTATTATTGTGACATACATGATCATTTTTGGTCCTCTATCAACAAAATAGTTGCAATGCCGTTAAATACAAAGACATTGCGGTCTTTAATTACAGAATTATTCAAAAAAATAAACATTAAAATCAGCATGATCAATTTACTTTGTATAAAAATGATCGAAATGCGTTTGTATTTAACGATATTTCAACGATTTTGTTGATGCATGATAAAAAATAGAGAAGAATGAAATTAACTCTTTATTTGAAATTTATTTTTAAATGTAAAAATCAATGGTTGGTTCTAGTGATTTGCGTTAGTTCAAAAATAGTATATGACTTAGACCCCTTGGCATTTGAACCCCAACACTAAGTTCCAAAATCCAAACAAGAGCCTAATTCATTATGGTGGGATTCGAACACGCGTCTTCAAGGTACAACAAAATTTCATTCATTAAGTCTACTAGATAAGTTAGCTTCGATACCATATGGATGCAAAAACGACGTCGTTTTATTAAAAACGCGTGTCTCACTTAAAAAAAAAAAAGTTTCGATTCCCAGCAACAACATTATATTGTGCATAATTTGAACTATATATCCAGAATCAATGAACTAAAATTTCAGAATCAATGAACTAAAATTCCAGAATCTATGAACTACAATTCCAGAATGAATGAACTAAAATTCCAGAATCTATGAACTAAAATTCCAGAATGAATGAACTAAAATTTCAGAATCTATGAACTAAAATTCCAGAATGAATGAACTAAAATTTCAGAATCTATGAACTAAAATTCCAGAATGAATGAACTAAAATTCCAGAATGAATGAACTAAAATATGACAAATAGTATATAGTATTTTTCTGATTCGAAAATATGGCAAATAATCACGAAATAAAGAAAAGTACAAAATAGAGAAGTGATAGTTGCAGACACAAATGAAGAATCAGAGAAGAAAATAGAGGATAAATAAATTGAACTTTTTCATTTTTTATGCTTGTTTTTCGAAATTATTTTCATAATATTCCAACACACATACCTTTAACTAGGCACAATAAGTCAGTAGTATCTTCTATTTTGTACAATAAAATATTAAAACAATACTCACTCATACAATTCAACTTGCCCCAGGGATTCCATACTTTTTAAAATATATTTTGATTTTTATATTGGTTGTTTATATTGGAACAGAAGAAAAGAAAAAGCAATCTTTAAATATTCACCACCTCATAATTAAATAATTCTAAAATAAATATCATCTGACAATCCTGTCGTTCAGATGATGATTTAATAATCTTACGATAATTAAGTTTAATTTGAGTAAACCTTAACTATTCAAATGATTCCTTCCAGCCTTTGATTCCACCACTTCTTCGCTGTTTCGCACCAAAAAAAAATTCATTTTTTTGGCTTTCAAACTGCTTAATTAATTCAAATTTAACATGGTTAATCATTCAATTTGTCAGTAAACAAACATTTGAAAACGTTAATTTTACCGCAAAAAATATTCACCTCGAGCGTTGTGCCCCTCCACTAATAGAGATTTGACACTTGTCCACCAAGCATATAATACTGCTGCTTCTGTTTGGTCAAATGATAGTGATGTTTTTGTGCTTCAATGATTGATTTTCGATCGGTGGAGTAATACTACGCTTATTTGTACTGTAATATACTCCGTAACTATTATAATTTTTTTATTATAATATATTATCAGGGCCGGATTTTAGGCCGTGCAAGCTGGGCTATCGCACAGGGCCCCCAATTTTAGAGGGGCCCCAAATTTTAGAGATTCAATATTTAATTTTTACCTAGATAGTTCAGAAATAAAAATTAAAAGTTTTCAATTGAATTTAAAAGGTTTCATGAAGAGATGGTAAGAATGTGTCCAAGTTTTTTAACTTGGAGGTTAAAGATTCGAAACTTACATATTTTGGTTTTAAAAATTGTTATTTTGGTAGGGCCACATTTATTTATCAGAACAAGGCCATAAAAACTTAAAATACGGCCCTGTATATTATAATAAAGGTTAGGGAAAATGACACTTTTTCCCCCTGTGTTGTTTACAAATAGCACATTTTCTCCCTGTGTTGTTTATGTAATCACTTTATCCCCCTCAATTGTTTTTGAAGTGGTTATTTTCTCCCCTCTCCGTTAAGTAAGTGTTAGGGTTGTTAAATATTAAGGTAAAAATGACATTTCACTTATTATTATTATTAATATTATTATTATTATTATTATTATTATTATTAATGAATGACCCCACCCAACATAATAATAATAATAATAATAATAATAATAATAATAATAATAAGTCCCACCCAACGTCCTAATATACTGTAGTACTCCACGCCTAAAATGCACAGTTATATTGCAAACCAAATTCATTACTAAATTACTAATAATAGTAATAATAATAATAATAATAATAATAATAATATTAATAATAAGTGAAATGTCATTTCTACCCTCATATTTAACATCCCTAACACTTATTTAAAGGAGAGAGGAGAAAATAGTCACTTCAAAAATAATTGAGGGGATAAAGTGGTTACATAAACAACACAGGGAGAAAATGTGCTATTAGTAAACAACACAAGGGGAAAAAGTGTCATTTTCCCTAAAGGCTATACATGAATTATGAATTAAATAAATCATGATAAATCATTGACTCCTTAGATGAGAGAGCCAAAACTTGTTCCACAATAAACAATCCCCATAAAATGGTGAAATTTTACATTGCCATTGTCATGATTTGATTTTGTGTGATTTGATGTAATCTGCAACCTACAAATTATTTGAGATATCTATGAAGACTCTTACTGGACATTCTTATACAATAAGATGAACTTCATGATACAAATCAATTGATCAATCGATCAAAAATAAGTTAATAGCATTGTCTTGCTAACAATCATATAAGGATTATGGAAGTGGCCCAATGCTTATACCCTAGATCAATATACATAGCGAAGAAGATTGCTTATACAAATTCATTTAATAATATACATGTTTAATTTTTTTTGACTTACAATACACTAAAAATGAATATATATATATATATATATATATATATATATATATATATATATATTTATTTATTTATTTATTGAGGGGAGGTATTAAATTGTTTTAATTGCCGACAGAGAGATGTTTTAACAAGTAGATCTTAAAGGACGGATCAAATATTTATTTAGTGCCTAATTGCATTCATGGTGGGCGGTCGTAGATCGACTTACTCGGAAACACAATTATATATAGAGTGCAACACTTAAGTGAGAACGTGGACGGGTGAACGTATGAGAGAAATAAAAAATAATCATAACTATTCATTTAGAAATATCTAATTAATTAGATATAATTCTTTATAAAAATGTAATGAAATTTTTGTAAATAATTTTTTTTAATGCTACTGACTCTATTGTTTTTTGTAAATAATTTAAACTTTGAAGTTTTATGTCTGCATTTTATTATAGTTATTAGACTTTCTTATGAAAGATTTAAATATTTGTGTGTTGCAACACTTATAATTTTATTTTATTTTTTGAAATAGATAATTTAGTACTAAAATTTATTTATTATAATAGCATCTATTACTAAAATTTATTTTAATATACTCTTTTGTTAAAGTAATGTTCAATATAATGATGAAACAAATTAAATGCTTATCTTTATAAATTTGTTCAATTTTTGTTTTTATAAAATATAAATCAAACAAAGTAATTTTGAATCCATTTTGGATCAAGTCAAAAAAACAAAAACAAAAGTGAACAAGTTATAAGAATTTAATGTATCAACTACTAATTTAAACGCAATAAATCAATTATAATAAATGTCACATGTTTTTTTTTTTTTTTAAATACTCATGATTCTTTATAAATTAAAGTAGTATATGTTCTATATTGAACCTATGACCACCTATTTGGAATGTTAATCGGGATGCCACCACACTAATGGTAGTTGGCAATGTCACATGTTAATATTTAATAAAAAGTAATATAAAATATTACTATAGTATCAACCTGGCAATTTGGGATAGTTAGTAAGCGGATTAATTGCTAATGCAATTATAATTTGTAAGGTCTTAGACTTTCGAGATCGAATCAATACTAATTTCATTGTTTTGAGGATATTAAATGTTGATGCAACAAATATTACTGGAGTATTTAACTCTTTCGGGTATCCCCTTCTCTTTTAATAATAAAAAAAAATATTACTGGAGTATCGCTGGAGGTTAAACTAATTTTAAGAATCAAATTTTAACTTTAAAAAATCTTAACTATAATTATTACTATGAGTAAAAAATGTATATTTTTTAACCAATAAACCTAGTTATTAACAATTATGTGTTGATTTTGTTTTTGTCATGATTGAATCTAATGTTTTAATTTAAAACACTTTGTGTGAATGCAAAGCATCCACATGACATAAGTGAAAACCTAATCATAGGACAAATATACGTATATAGAATATAGAATCAAATTTTGTTTTCATTTCTCCCCTTTTTTCCTTTTTAAAATAATGAAAAAGGTATAAAGTCAATGTATCTACTTCTTGATTTCTTTGCAAAAAAGAAATATTTTCACTGCAACCAAATGATACTGAATATCAAAGTGAAATTATTATTTTTTACACCAATGACCATAATGCTTTTTTATTTCCCAGTGGATCCTTGATCAGCCTCTTGATTCCTTTAATTTACTCATAACTCCCCACAAAAAATATTGCTTACCTAACATATATTATTGAGCAAATTACATTTTGACCTCTCAATTATTTCCAAATTATAAATTTAGCACCTCATTTTAAACTTTTATAAACTCAAACATTTAATTGATAAAATAGTTGTAAACTCAATCTTTCAATTAATTTAAATGCAAAGTTTTGTTTATATGTAGAGTTTTATACCAGCATATTTTTAATCTCCATTCTATTCTCTATTTTCTCATAAAATCATATATATAAACAAATTTTGGTGTCTCATTTAGTTGAGACACTAAATTTACATATCCTTTTTTTTTTTTTTTTTTTTTTTTTTTGCGGGGGGTCCTCATAATGAAGGTACTACCCCAAAACCTCTACTTAGGCAAGCTGCACCCTCATGAGGGTAGCTGCTCAGTATCAGTATATATAATATCATTCTCAATTATGGGAATTATGGTCCGATTAACATGTGACTATTAAGATTATAGGAACTAAAGTAAATAAATCAACAAGAAGCTAAGTATATGAGCATACAATGTCATATTAACAATCTATTAATGTCTAAAAGAGAATAGATCAGAACACGAAAACTGATGCAATTGAAATAAAAGTGGGGGCTCGTAAAAAGGATCAAGATGGCCTTCTAGATGCTGCCTTGATCTAAAAGATTAGAAGTGCAAGAGTCTAATTTAAAAGAATATTACACGTTTTAAGTGAGAGTTTGTCACAAGACTTACTCAATAAAGTTAGCAAGTGAAAGTTTTATACTCTAATAATATGTTTGCAAATGTTTTTTTTTTTTTTTTCCAAATAAGAAAAACGACTACAAAATATAGGTCAAATTATATAATGAATCAATAAGCTTATTCTAATAATAAGAAAATAAATTGTTATATTTATTAACGCTTATATTATGAACTTTGATTAATAAAACATTGACAATTTTAAATTTTTAAAATAATGCAATTAGGTATATATTGAGTAACAACCTCTCTGATCTGTGTCCCTTTTAATTGATCACTAATCATTGGTATTAATATATTTTCCACCCCATGACTGACACTGCCATTGTGACAGTGTTATGCTCATCCAATTCCTATTATGCAACTTTTATTTAACGTTTTTAAAGTTACAGTTGGTTCGAACCATCACCTTAATTAAAGTCTTACTCCAATAATACTGTAATGTAGAGGTTCAAATCCTACTAAGAACTTTGAGTCCTCGAGA
>NW_017619355.1:0-6429 GCF_001879475.1 Ipomoea nil
TGCATTAGTGCTGGTATGATCGCATCCGTCATGTACCGCGCGCAAAATGTACTTGACCCTTCTCACCGCGCAAACCGAGACAAATCACTTGCGCGTTTGCCGTTAAAATAAAAAATTAAAAAGTGGGTGGGGATGCAACACGAGGACTTCCCAGGGGGTCACCCATCCTAGTACTACTCTCGCCCAAGCACGCTTAACTTCGGAGTTCTGATGGGATCCGGTGCATTAGTGCTGGTATGATCGCATCCGTCATGTACCGGCGCGCAAAATGTACTTGACCCCTTCTCACCGCGCAAACCGAGACAAAATCACTTGCGCGTTTGCCGTTAAAATAAAAAATTAAAAAGTGGGTGGGGATGCAACACGAGGACTTCCCAGGGGGTCACCCATCCTAGTACTACTCTCGCCAAGCACGCTTAACTTCGGAGTTCTGATGGGATCCGGTGCATTAGTGCTGGTATGATCGCATCCGTCATGTACGCGCGCGCAAAATGTACTTGACCCTTCTCACCGCGCAAACCGAGACAAAATCACTTGCGCGTTTGCCGTTAAAATAAAAATTAAAAAAGTGGGTGGGGGATGCAACACGAGGACTTCCCAGGGGGTCACCCATCCTAGTACTACTCTCGCCAAGCACGCTTAACTTCGGAGTTCTGATGGGATCCGGTGCATTAGTGCTGGTATGATCGCATCCGTCATGTACGCGCGCAAAATGTACTTGACCCCTTCTCACCGCGCAAACCGAGACAAAATCACTTGCGCGTTTGCCGTTAAAATAAAAAATTAAAAAGTGGGTGGGGGATGCAACACGAGGACTTCCCAGGGGGTCACCCATCCTAGTACTACTCTCGCCCAAGCACGCTTAACTTCGGAGTTCTGATGGGATCCGGTGCATTAGTGCTGGTATGATCGCATCCGTCATGTACCCGCGCAAAATGTACTTGACCCCTTCTCACCGCGCAAACCGAGACAAAATCACTTGCGCGTTTGCCGTTAAAATAAAAAATTAAAAAGTGGGTGGGGGATGCAACACGAGGACTTCCCAGGGGGTCACCCATCCTAGTACTACTCTCGCCCAAGCACGCTTAACTTCGGAGTTCTGATGGGATCCGGTGCATTAGTGCTGGTATGATCGCATCCGTCATGTACCGCGCGCAAAATGTACTTGACCCCTTCTCACGCGCAAACCGAGACAAAATCACTTGCGCGTTTGCCGTTAAAATAAAAAATTAAAAAGTGGGTGGGGGATGCAACACGAGGACTTCCCAGGGGGTCACCCATCCTAGTACTACTCTCGCCCAAGCACGCTTAACTTCGGAGTTCTGATGGGATCCGGTGCCATTAGTGCTGGTATGATCGCATCCGTCATGTACCGCGCGCAAAATGTACTTGACCCCTTCTCACCGCGCAAACCGAGACAAAATCACTTGCGCGTTTGCCGTTAAAATAAAAAATTAAAAAGTGGGTGGGGGATGCAACACGAGGACTTCCCAGGGGGTCACCCATCCTAGTACTACTCTCGCCCAAGCACGCTTAACTTCGGAGTTCTGATGGGATCCGGTGCATTAGTGCTGGTATGATCGCATCCGTCATGTACCCGGCGCAAAATGTACTTGACCCCTTCTCACCGCGCAAACCGAGACAAAATCACTTGCGCGTTTGCCGTTAAAATAAAAAATTAAAAAGTGGGTGGGGGATGCAACACGAGGACTTCCCAGGGGGTCACCCATCCTAGTACTACTCTCGCCCAAGCACGCTTAACTTCGGAGTTCTGATGGGATCCGGTGCATTAGTGCTGGTATGATCGCATCCGTCATGTACCGCGCGCAAAATGTACTTGACCCCTTCTCACCGCGCAAACCGAGACAAAATCACTTGCGCGTTTGCCGTTAAAATAAAAAATTAAAAAGTGGGTGGGGGATGCAACACGAGGACTTCCCAGGGGGTCACCCATCCTAGTACTACTCTCGCCCAAGCACGCTTAACTTCGGAGTTCTGATGGGATCCGGTGCATTAGTGCTGGTATGATCGCATCCGTCATGTACCGCGCGCAAAATGTACTTGACCCCTTCTCACCGCGCAAACCGAGACAAAATCACTTGCGCGTTTGCCGTTAAAATAAAAAATTAAAAAGTGGGTGGGGGATGCAACACGAGGACTTCCCAGGGGGTCACCATCCTAGTACTACTCTCGCCCAAGCACGCTTACTTCGGAGTTCTGATGGATCCGGTGCATTAGTGCTGGTATGATCGCATCCGTCATGTACGCGCGCAAAATGTACTTGACCCCTTCTCACCGCGCAAACCGAGACAAAATCACTTGCGCGTTTGCCGTTAAAATAAAAAATTAAAAAGTGGGTGGGGGATGCAACACGAGGACTTCCAGGGGGGTCACCCATCCTAGTACTACTCTCGCCCAAGCACGCTTAAACTTCGGAGTTCTGATGGGATCCGGTGCATTAGTGCTGGTATGATCGCATCCGTCATGTACCGCGCGCAAAATGTACTTGACCCCTTCTCACCGCGCAAACCGAGACAAAATCACTTGCGCGTTTGCCGTTAAAATAAAAAATTAAAAAGTGGGTGGGGGATGCAACACGAGGACTTCCAGGGGGTCACCCATCCTAGTACTACTCTCGCCAAGCACGCTTAACTTCGGAGTTCTGATGGGATCCGGTGCATTAGTGCTGGTATGATCGCATCCGTCATGTACGCGCGCAAAATGTACTTGACCCCTTCTCACCGCGCAAACCGAGACAAAATCACTTGCGCGTTTGCCGTTAAAATAAAAATTAAAAAGTGGGTGGGGATGCAACACGAGGACTTCCCAGGGGGTCACCCATCCTAGTACTACTCTCGCCCAAGCACGCTTAACTTCGGAGTTCTGATGGGATCCGTGCATTAGTGCTGGTATGATCGCATCCGTCATGTACCGCGCGCAAAATGTACTTGACCCTTCTCACCGCGCAAACCGAGACAAAATCACTTGCGCGTTTGCCGTTAAAATAAAAAATTAAAAAGTGGGTGGGGGATGCAACACGAGGACTTCCCAGGGGTCACCCATCCTAGTAGTACTACTCTCGCCCAAGCACGCTTAACTTCGGAGTTCTGATGGGATCCGGTGCATTAGTGCTGGTATGATCGCATCCGTCATGTACCGCGCGCAAAATGTACTTGACCCCTTCTCACCGCGCAAACCGAGACAAAATCACTTGCGCGTTTGCCGTTAAAATAAAAAATTAAAAAGTGGGTGGGGGATGCAACACGAGGACTTCCCAGGGGGTCACCCATCCTAGTACTACTCTCGCCCAAGCACGCTTAACTTCGGAGTTCTGATGGGATCCGGTGCATTAGTGCTGGTATGATCGCATCCGTCATGTACCGCGCGCAAAATGTACTTGACCCCTTCTCACCGCGCAAACCGAGACAAAATCACTTGCGCGTTTGCCGTTAAAATAAAAAATTAAAAAGTGGGTGGGGGATGCAACACGAGGACTTCCCAGGGGGTCACCCATCCTAGTACTACTCTCGCCCAAGCACGCTTAACTTCGGAGTTCTGATGGGATCCGGTGCATTAGTGCTGGTATGATCGCATCCGTCATGTACCGCGCGCAAAATGTACTTGACCCCTTCTCACCGCGCAAACCGAGACAAAATCACTTGCGCGTTTGCCGTTAAAATAAAAAATTAAAAAGTGGGTGGGGGATGCAACACGAGGACTTCCCAGGGGGTCACCCATCCTAGTACTACTCTCGCCAAGCACGCTTACTTCGGAGTTCTGATGGATCCGGTGCATTAGTGCTGGTATGATCGCATCCGTCATGTACCGGCGCGCAAATGTACTTGACCCCTTCTCACCGCGCAAACCGAGACAAAATCACTTGCGCGTTTGCCGTTAAAATAAAAAATTAAAAGTGGGTGGGGGATGCAACACGAGGACTTCCCAGGGGGTCACCCATCCTAGTACTACTCTCGCCCAAGCACGCTTAACTTCGGAGTTCTGATGGGATCCGGTGCATTAGTGGCTGGTATGATCGCATCCGTCATGTACCGCGCGCAAAATGTACTTGACCCCTTCTCACCGCGCAAAACCGAGACAAAATCACTTGCGCGTTTGCCGTTAAAATAAAAAATTAAAAAGTGGGTGGGGGATGCAACACGAGGACTTCCCAGGGGGTCACCCATCCTAGTACTACTCTCGCCCAAGCACGCTTAACTTCGGAGTTCTGATGGGATCCGGTGCATTAGTGCTGGTATGATCGCATCCGTCATGTACCGCGCGCAAAATGTACTTGACCCCTTCTCACCGCGCAAACCGAGACAAAATCACTTGCGCGTTTGCCGTTAAAATAAAAAATTAAAAAAGTGGGTGGGGGATGCAACACGAGGACTTCCCAGGGGGTCACCCATCCTAGTACTACTCTCGCCCAAGCACGCTTAACTTCGGAGTTCTGATGGGATCCGGTGCATTAGTGCTGGTATGATCGCATCCGTCATGTACCGCGCGCAAAATGTACTTGACCCCTTCTCACCGCGCAAACCGAGACAAAATCACTTGCGCGTTTGCCGTTAAAATAAAAAATTAAAAAGTGGGTGGGGGATGCAACACGAGGACTTCCCAGGGGGTCACCCATCCTAGTACTACTCTCGCCCAAGCACGCTTGACTTCGGAGTTCTGATGGGATCCGGTGCATTAGTGCTGGTATGATCGCATCCGTCATGTACCGGCGCGCAAAATGTACTTGACCCCTTCTCACCGCGGCAAACCGAGACAAAATCACTTGCGCGTTTGCCGTTAAAATAAAAATTAAAAAGTGGGTGGGGGATGCAACACGAGGACTTCCCAGGGGGTCACCCATCCTAGTACTACTCTCGCCCAAGCACGCTTGACTTCGGAGTTCTGATGGGATCCGGTGCATTAGTGCTGGGTATGATCGCATCCGTCATGTACCGCGCGCAAATGTACTTGACCCCTTCTCACCGCGCAAACCGAGACAAAATCACTTGCGCGTTTGCCGTTAAAATAAAAAATTTAAAAGTGGGTGGGGGATGCAACACGAGGACTTCCCAGGGGGTCACCCATCCTAGTACTACTCTCGCCCAAGCACGCTTAACTTCGGAGTTCTGATGGGATCCGGTGCATTAGTGCTGGTATGATCGCATCCGTCATGTACCGCGCAAATTGTACTTGACCCCTTCTCACCCGCGCAAACCGAGACAAAATCACTTGCGCGTTTGCCGTTAAAATAAAAATTAAAAAGTGGGTGGGGGGCAACACGAGGACTTCCCAGGGGGTCACCCATCCTAGTACTACTCTCGCCCAAGCACGCTTAACTTCGGAGTTCTGATGGATCCGGTGCATTAGTGCTGGTATGATCGCATCCGTCATGTACCGCGCGCAAAATGTACTTGACCCCTTCTCACCGCGCAAACCGAGACAAAATCACTTGCGCGTTTGCCGTTAAAATAAAAAATTAAAAAGTGGGTGGGGGATGCAACACGAGGACTTCCAGGGGGTCACCCATCCTAGTACTACTCTCGCCCAAGCACGCTTAACTTCGGAGTTCTGATGGGATCCGGTGCATTAGTGCTGGTATGATCGCATCCGTCATGTACCGCGCGCAAATGTACTTGACCCCTTCTCACCGCGCAAACCGAGACAAAATCACTTGCGCGTTTGCCGTTAAAATAAAAAATTAAAAAGTGGGTGGGGGATGCAACACGAGGACTTCCCAGGGGGTCACCCATCCTAGTACTACTCTCGCCCAAGCACGCTTAACTTCGGAGTTCTGATGGGATCCGGTGCATTAGTGCTGGTATGATCGCATCCGTCATGTACCGCGCGCAAAATGTACTTGACCCCTTCTCACCGGCAAACCGAGACAAAATCACTTGCGCGTTTGCCGTTAAAATAAAAAATTAAAAAGTGGGTGGGGATGCAACACGAGACTTCCCAGGGGGTCACCCATCCTAGTACTACTCTCGCCCAAGCACGCTTAACTTCGGAGTTCTGATGGGATCCGGTGCATTAGTGCTGGTATGATCGCATCCGTCATGTACCGCGCGCAAATGTACTTGACCCCTTCTCACCCGCGCAAACCGAGACAAAATCACTTGCGCGTTTGCCGTTAAAATAAAAATTAAAAAAGTGGGTGGGGGATGCAACACGAGGACTTCCCAGGGGGTCACCCATCCTAGTACTACTCTCGCCAAGCACGCTTAACTTCGGAGTTCTGATGGGATCCGGTGCATTAGTGCTGGTATGATCGCATCCGTCATGTACCGCGCGCAAAATGTACTTGACCCTTCTCACGCGCAAACCGAGACAAAATCACTTGCGCGTTTTGCCGTTAAAATAAAAAATTAAAAAGTGGGTGGGGGATGCAACACGAGGACTTCCCAGGGGGTCACCCATCCTAGTACTACTCTC